>NC_089817.1:28661323-28721323 GCF_029633855.1 Hoplias malabaricus
ATTTACCATACGGTGTTACATTGGCCTGTGTATCAGCAGAACTAATGATGCTTAAAGGAACGTTTTGGCCAAAAATCAAACTAATAATTGGTATAAAAGTGGATGCCACTGCTTCCCTCCACACAGCAGACTAAGGTTCACCATGCTACACCAATAACAGTCCTTGAGCAAGACTCCCAACACCGCAGTGGCCTACCTCTGTAACATGACTAGAAGTCCAAGCCGCCTTGGATAAAACCATCTGCTAAATGCTCTACATGTAATGTCAAGGTAACCGTAGTGGCATCTAGAAATGTTCACACACTGTTAAATGTAGCTGTCGTTTTAAAAATAAAAACAGAAATCAAAAGAAATCCATCCCGCTGCTAATGCTTAACTATAAAGAGGAGTTTGGGACATCAAACATCCAACGTTTTGGCTGCTCACCTACATCTGGCCCGAGTGGACGACTTTAATCTGATATTTCACCAAACCATTCTTTTAGAGACGAGTGCTTAGAGTCTTTTATAAGATTTCTGATGACTGTCTTAAAAGGAGAAATACAAAATAATAACAGGTCTCAAATTTCACTAGCCACATGATGTGATTAAACTACTGTATGTATAATGGCTCTTAATGGGGCACAGTTCAAAACAGGGCAGATCCGATCAGTTCAGTCACACTGAGAAGGCACCATGAGGGAAGATGTGGGGGGACACACTGAATAACACACTAACCTCTTCAGGTTCTGAGAGCTTTCGGATGGGTATAAATAGGCAAATTTGTCAATGGGGGGCCCACTTGCCATTTTCTGAGGGGGCTAGTGTAGGTGGAGTGGAAAAGCGTGTGCAAATCTGAAAAAATCAAAACAGATCATGATCACAGTGGGTAAGGAAGCATAGCAAAGCTAATGCAAAGCAAAAGGCAGAAGCAGCATTGAGGAAAAAAACAACAATAAGCTTCACACACAGTCACAGGCAGATGGATACGGACATGAGAAATAAAGTCATATGTAGGTCCAATGATGAGAGAGAGTTAAAGGGAAATTCCACCAACGTTTCAAAAATTCTGAAAAATAAACGGTTAAATTTTAACAAAGATGTTGAGAGTAGTTTTCTCTGAAGTTATTCGTTCTAAATAAACTTAAGTGTAGGGACTGTTCACAGTGATAAAACTAATGATGTCACAAGGGTTTAACTCCTCACATGAAAGAATAGTTATCTTTTCAGATTTGTCATTGCTCTATCATGAACATTACACTTTTTACCCTTTCTACAGTTAATAAAACAGTTATAATTGTGTTGTAGACATTGCCACACATTTTTTCAAATCCCCATCACAGTAAAGAAGTGTGTAAGTTTCTCTACAATGGGTCATTTCACATCAATCCATTCTGAATTACTTTTTACAATCTTGATAAAAAAATTACGGCAGAATTTTTTAAAAATGGGTGCAATTTCCCTTTAATGACCATGGCATTTTCTCAGTACACTGTAAAAAAATTCTTGTAAATTTTACAGTAAAATACTGGCAGCAGAGTTCCCAGGCATTTACCGTATTTTTACAGGAACACTACTGTATTTCAAATTTACAGCATATTACTGTAATTGAGTGAGAATAATTTACTCTAAATACTGTGATTTAAAGTAAAATATTGGCAGCAGAGTTCCCAGCTATTTACCGTATTTTTACAGGAACACTACTGTATTTACAGTATATACACTGTAAAAAATTGCTGTTAATTTACAGCAAGTCTGCTACAGTATTTTATTGTAAATCACAGTATTTACAGTAAATTATTGTATTACTCAATTACAGTAATATGCTGTAAATGTGAAATACAGTAGTGTTCCTGTAAAAATACGGTAAATGCCTGGGAACTCTGCTGCCAGTATTTTATTGTAAAATTTACAAGCAATTTTTTACAGTGTATAAATTAGAAAAATCAACATGTTCCTTTCTTGTTTTGTACTGTTATGACAGATTTCATGTGCTGTGTTGGTTGTAGCACTGCTGCTGTTCTATAATCTTCTAATTAATAATAGGTAATTGGTCTTCAAATATCTCAGGTTAGACACCACCTCTGAATAATATCCCCAGCATGATCCATCAGTATGCAGCAGAGTGCAGGAGTGTGTGGTGTGTTCTGGGGTCACACTGAGCAGAATGCATACTTACACAAAGGAGGCTGATTGTATTTTGATTGACTCACCTCTTAATTGCAGCATATTTACACTATCCCACAGATCGCGATCCCTCAGAGAAGCCCACACACTCCCAATTCACAACCTCAGCACACATTAGTGAATATATGAGGCAGTCTGATGAGTGTGCTGTGAATACAGACCTGCTCCATACTTTACATTATTAAATTGATAATTAAGTTATGCACTATTCCGACAGTCATGTTTGTAGTTGTTTGTCATCATTGATATCTTTACATTTTACACTCCTTAGAATACAGTGATTAGACAGTGAACCACTCAGATATGTCCCAGTTTTAATGAAGGAAAATTGCTTCGATTTTTCAGTCGTATTTTAATATTTGCAGAAAATATAATTAGACGCGATATTGTAAACACTGAAATATAAACATTTTAAATATATGTTAATTACAGTCATGACTGTCTACCAAGCCAAGAATGAGACACAAAGTGAAACGCTGTTGTCCACCATGTTGAGAGAAATGGCCAGCGGTATTGTACAACAAGGTACACGAACAGAGGTCAGGGGGAGGTCACTATACTACAGGGAGGCTAACAAGCCTTATGTCTCTTTAGGAGGGTTTGGCATGACCAGAGTATTTGGATACATCAAGGTCTATGCAGATAGGTCTGCCTCTAATTCTATTATTATTCATAATTTCATGCAATTTTTTACAATTCCAGTCTATTTTTTTAATTGGACAAAAACATAAATCTGAAAAGAGGATTAAGTTCAGCATTAGGGGTGGGCGATATGGCCCTAAAATAATATCACGATATTTAAGAGTATCTTGGTGATAACGATATTTTTGGCGATACAACAAAAAACACTGAAAATTACTTTTATTCATTCCAAGAACAAACTATTTCAACAAAATAAATATTATATTAATATTCATTATACTAAATGAAATATATTTAATATATATTAATACTATTAACGGCTTCTTTCATTTCTAAAATAACACCATGGTTTATTGTACATCTGATATTTTGTAACCACACCGCCTCCCAACTACTGAAACCACTCTCATTTTTTGGAGTAAATTCCTCCATCTCTGAGCCACTTTCCACCTTACTTCACTGTGCCTTATTGGCCCATGTAAAGAAGGTATGCCGTATTATGGGTAGCGGCATGATGTCATTACGTAAACAAGTCAGAAAAGCACTATTTTCACTATATTGTTTTTTAATCGTTTTAAAAATGATGACAATATTATTGCAAACGATACATTATGGCGCAGACGTAATTATAATCATATCTGAATTGGATAAATGTCTAGATTTGATAATATTTCAAACTGAGACGCTCGTCTTCATGCTAAACATTAGTATTTTAATCATTCATTCATTATCTGTAAGCGCTTATCCAGTTCAGGGACGCGGTGGGTCTAGAGCCTACCTGGAATCATTGGGCGCAAGGTGGGAATACACCCTGTAGGGGGCGCCAGTCCTTCACAGGGCAACACACACACATTCACGTCGCCAATCCACTTACCAACATGTGTTTTTGGACTGTGGGAGGAAACCGGAGCACTCGGAGGAAACCCACGCAGACACAGGGAGAACACACCACACTCCTCACAGACAGTCACCCGGAGTTGGAATCAAACCCACAACCTCCAGGCCCCTGAAGCTGTGAGACCGCGACACTACCTGCTGCGCCACCGTGCCGCCCCGTATTTGCAGTACAGTTTTCAATTTCCTTGAAGTCCCATTTCTATGTGTAATAAATATTAAGGTAAAATGTCTTCAGATATGGACTTTCCCTGCTCAGTAGCAATATCCCAGCCTTTTCAAAGGGGTGGGATTTTTACGTCTGAAAACAGCAAAAGTGTATTATTTTTGATTATTATCAATAACAATCAATTCCGAAAATCCAAAATCAATGCAGTTCAATCGCTTCAGATGCGCTTCAGATGTAGTTTACATCCCTATAAGATATATGATCTTCTCTCATGACAAACAGAGATTCAATCAGCCATCTGTCTCCAACGAGACCAGGCGCCCAAGGCGATGCTGACCGTCATTGCCTTAGGCAGTGCTGACAGAAGCAGCCAGCAAAAGCTCAAGGCTAACATTTCACCAGCAGCGTCCATACTTCACAGAAAAATGAGGAACTGCTGGTCACTGTTGATTAGAACCATCTCTTGTGTTCAGACATTGACACATGAAAAGAAAATCAGCCTTGGTGTTACAAACCAGAGACTAAGCAGATTCCATCACTGGACTGTGTACACACAGAGACATGTGCATGGCTACTTCCTGAACAAATCAAGAATTTTGTTTTCCTAAACAAGACATGTCTGTGCAGGCTCATAGCCACATCACGTACAGTGAGAGGCTTATGATAGGATTCGTGTACAGACAGTGTAGAGATACTGCTTCCCATATCTGACTAAACTTACCTACATCGTTTAAGAACAAGATTTAAAGTCATCTAGAATGGCACCTAGTCATCTAGATCTGACAAGATCGGATCTGCAGTCAAGATGGTAAACGTGAATGATTTGGGCAACATAAAATATTTTAATTAAAAGGGTTTTTTTTACATCATTTCTATCCACATTATTAATGGTGATTATTTTCTATCAATCACAGACTTGGTCTCGGTCTACTTTGGCAGCTTAATGCTAAAATGTGTGTGCTGGCATTTATTTTACTGCATTTGTAGCCCACTAAAAAGTGATAAATTTCACCGCAAGGCTAATTAAATTATATCTACTCCCATGTTTTATTTCTTTTTTTTTTTAAACGTTATATATTGCCAATCAACCTCGGCAGTGAACCTCCACAGATATGTGCATGACTCAGGTCTGATATTATCATTGGTCCATTTCTGTGCTTTCTCCAGCTTGAATTACAAACTAGTGGTGATTCACTACTCAAAAGAATCATTTTATTTGGTTCAACTAGACATTTTTGTCCAAGTCTAGCCACAAGCTATATTTGGGAAACCATGATGTAGTTCTTTATTGGGCTGATGTAGTCTAGATCTTTTTTTCATCATTAATTTAGGTCAATTTTAGTCAAAATGCTCCTTGCTAGACCCTGATAAGCAGGGGGTAACTTTTGAGAATCTAGTTTCTAGCTATGTTGTTGTAAGGCACGCAAGGCTCTGCCCACATGTCTTACTTTGTTATTATATATTCATTGGTTGATTCAGGTCCATTTGATCAAAAACTCCTTTACTAGACCCTTTCTGCAAGTGTTAACAGTGGCAACTTTGGGAATGAAGCTTATGATCCATTGTTAACCACAAGGTTCATTATTCATGTCATTATTTTAATTCTAATATCATCTTAGGTGCACTCCTGTGTGAAATCTGCTTGGTTTTATGTATCACAAACAGCCATAATCCATTTCACTCACTCGTTATCATTTAAAATAAAACCTGCCCTTGATACCCCTTCATTACACAATACAGGCAATGACTTATTAATGCATGGGAATGACTTAACAATGTGTGAGAACTACTTAATAAGGCAGGTAACTACTTAACTCGTTCCAACACATTAAATATCTGCTTCACGAGCAATAACCGTATCTATCTTAATTTTAATATTAAGTGATGTCACCAGCAGGGCTTCAAACTGAACATGCGTGTTCTTTGTTACCCGGCCTTGTGATCTATGCAAATAAACACAATTCTGATTGGCTGTCCCTCGTTTAAAAAAAATCAGGCTGATCCTAAAACACTCATAACTTCAGCTAAACAGATGTAACAGTTTTAATATGTATTAAAATCAGTTGATTTAAAATAAGGCAGTTTGAAGAGGCTGGGGATAGTGCAGGAATTTCTGAAACTTTAATATCGCACAAAATATGAGTGTTTTATTAAAAACATGCGAGAAAAGCAGTTTTCTGTTAAATGTGCCCTTTAAAGAGGCACCGAAGAAAACGGCAGCTATCTGCTTTAGGACCAGCATCTGAACCATCCTCAGGCCTTGTGTACGGCCAAACATTAGTGAAGCTCGTTTAAATTGCAGAAAAGGCGGTTCAAAAAGGATGCCAAATAAAGAATTACCCATTTTATTGTTTTATGGACGTCTACGATCCTTTTTCGTTTGAATGTGTAACGAATTTTCGACCTATTCGGTTTTGTAACGATGAACTGTAAACACGACACCATTTCGCAGTGCAGGTCTCCATGTCATTCTCAGTGTTTTTACCTTATTTCAGACACTGTACATACAATCTTTCTATTTTATCTCACTTCTGAAACATATTTACGCCTCTAAACAAATAAAAATGAATTTGGCTCCTTGTTCGAATTTTCGATTCCACCTTAAACGCTGCAGCAGTTCCATTCTGGCGCCTCACCATTTAAGGTGGAATGGAAAATTCGAACAAGAAGCTGGCGGATTTCCTAGCTTTGCGTCGAGATAAATGAATTCTTCCATTTTCTCCGAAAAAAAATGTATTAGGCTTTCTATTTTTAAAGTTTAAGCCATTATGATAATTCACGGTTTAACGTAAAAAAAACGTCAGGAGAAAACACCGCACTTACCCTCAAAATATTTTAACGGTTTTTTTTCAGTGCTGTTTTTTTTCTGCTCGAATCCGGGACCGTTCCTTATGGAGTCTGGAGTTCGCTTCGGAGTGCCGTGATTATTATGTTTTTCTCCCCGCCTCCCTTTGCACTTTTTCGGGTTTGGGTTTGTAAGGAGAGCCGCTGGTGAGAGAGAGAGAGAGAGAGAGAGAGAGAGAGTGGGGGATGGGAGGAGAGAAAGAAAGGGAGAGGGAGAGGGAGGAAAGAAAGGGGAAAAGGAGGACCTAGCGTTACTTCCATGAGAAAAACGGTTAGAGACGTGCCATTTTCTGCTCTGTTCGTTACTAGATTTCGCAACATTATTTAAATATGGCCTATTTCCCCGAAATATTTACTTACTATGTCAAATCAAATTATTTACATAAAATTGTGATTTGCTTAATCAAAACGGTATTTTTTTTCTCGAAATTAAGACATTAATGAAATCAGTAAAACTCTAAATAATGAGAATCTATTTATAATGGTCTCCATGTATTGACTCACTTTTATTAAAAAAATAATACTCATATTTTGTGTTTTGAAAGGCAATGTCCAAATGTTGATTTATTCGCGTTTTTAAAGTCACTTTTTCCGAGCCTGTCCTTGCTTTTTGTACTTCTTTGTTAATTGCTGATTATTAACGCTGTAGGAGGTGTTATAACCGTGTAATTACGCTGATCTGTGCTCAATACCCCTGTCACTCATGAGTCTGAACCGAATTTAAATTTGATTCCCGCCGTTATTTAGAGTTTTTTTTCCCCTTTAATTTTTTATCACTTGCGTTTATTTTTCCTTCTACAATTTCAGGCTTTATTTAATCTGCAGATTTCTATTTAAACCCACTGCGAAAATTATTATTGCCGGGATTCCAACACCAGTTGAACTAAGAAAAAGAGATTTTGTAGAAAGTAAAAAAGCCCAGAAAGGGTTATAGAAACTATACTCTACAGGCCTTGCTTTATAAGTGCTCAGTCAGAACCAAATGGTGGATGATACTGAATTAAACTGAAAAGCACAACTTAATTTGCACTACCTTTTTCATGTTTTCTATGGTGCAATGTTTAATGTTTTATTTTTTTTATCCCATGGACTGTGATGTCTTTAGCTGTGTTTCATTTTTTTCTGCCACTGACTGGGATGTCTTTAGCGTGCAGCAGGCATGCTCATGAATTCTAGAAGGGCAGACTGATCTTCACTTAAGTTAATGCCACTTTAAGATGAGACTGTGCCTCAAAAGTAAAGTCTGTGGGGCTGAAGTGAAGGCGTTCCCCTCTATTGAACTGGAGCCTAATAGAAGTAGATCCCTCTAGTGGTAGAAATGCGCTTAAAAGGAAACAATAGAGTCCTCAAACTGAAGGTCAAGTGCAAAAGAGCCTTGCATTAAAGAGACATATTGTAGCTCTCGGTTTTTCTCACAGTTGAGGTTGACCTCATTATTATACCCTTATGCTAATGCTAATGCTAGTACACAAAAACAACAAGGCAAAAGTGAAGACACAGAATGTTTTAAAATGTTAATTTCTAATGTTCCCATTTCCCTTTACTAATATAGATTTATGTAAACTATGTCTCTGTCCTACATTTATTCTCTGCTCATCAGAATGATATATTTTAAAGGTACTTATAAGAAAGTGATCCCTAGCCTCTACACCTTTGACTTCATTCTGGTAACATGGATCTATGAATATGCAATTAGTCTTAGCCTTTATCTACATGTACTCTTCAACTGCTTGCCTGCATCTCGAAAGCCCCACCTTGCAAGACAATACATGTATTGGTTCCTTAGGTTTGTGACATCAGAAACCTGAATCTGTGAGTTTGAGACTTTTTGAATACTGCATTTTAAAGAGGATCAGCATTCTACAAAACAACATAAGGTTTTTCTGCAGTGTATTTCATTTTATTTTCATTCTTTCTCATTTTTAAAAATGTAATATTAATGAGGGCGGCACGGTGGCGCAGCAGGTAGTGTCACAGTCACACAGCTCTAGGGCCTGGAGGTTGTGGGTTCAATTCCCGCTCCGGGTGATTGTCTGTGAGGAGTGTGGTGTGTTCTCCCTGTGTCTGTGTGGGTTTCCTCCAGGTGACTGTCTGTGAGGAGTGTGGTGTGTTCTCCCTGTGTCTGCGTGGGTTTCCTCCGTGTGCCTCCCACAGTCCAAAAACACACGTTGGTACGTGGATTGGCGACTCAAAAGTGTCCGTAGGTGTGAGTGTGTGAGTGAATGTGTGTGTGTGTCTGTGTTGCCCTGTGAAGGACTGGCGCCCCCTCCAGGGTCTATTCCCACCTTGCGCCCAATGATTCCAGGTAGGCTCTGGACCCACCGCGACCCTGAACTGGATAAGGGTTACAGATAATGAATGAATTATTATTAATGAGTTTTGTATAAGTGACCAATAGCTTTGAGGGATTTCCTTGTAAAATCACACATCTATAAAGAGAACTGTGAGGTGTAGGGCTTTCTTGAATTTTCCTCATTGTCATCCCTTCACACACAGTGCTGATGTGTAAGTCACTGCCACTTGTTTACACACAGCAGTGGCTAAAAAGAGCCCAAATATTTGGGTATTTGTCCGTCTTTGAGGCGGTGACAGCTCCTGGTCATCTGGAAAAGCTTTAGATGATGGAGCAATGCTGTGAGAATCTGATGACAGCAACAACAGAAAAAGGGCAGGTACTGATGCTTCATCACTCTGTAGAACCACTCAGAGCCACTGCTTCACAGCCCACTCCTGGGGGCTTTATACCCTTCGATTTATGGAAATTGTGCATAATGACCTTAATGATAATCTAATTTGGCTTCCTGCTTTTCTGTGGAGATTTTACAAGCAGTGTGTGGAAACTGAATGTCTGATTCCTTATTAACTTTTAGACACATACTGTATCTGAATGCTGGAGAAAGTGCTAGAGATTTAGAAATAAGCTCAGTGCACTATGATGTGTAATCTGCTCATGTGATACCAATTACTGAGGGTCAGTGGCCTTTGTAGCCAGTTATAGGTCAGTTGCCTGGATAAACCGTGAGTGGATGATCTAAGAACTAGGCAAAATATCACAAGATATATATGGAAATATTATGATATTATATCTGTCGCCATAACACCCTTCTTTACCACATATGTCTCATGGTTTTTGTTAATTAGCATCTCAACTATGACCTCTGTTTACTACTGACCCTAAATACACCATGAAAAGAAAGCACGGTGGAATATTCCAGCGATTTGGTAACGAGGGACAGGGCAGAGAATGAGGCATAATCCCAGATTACTGTCGGGTTCACCTCCTCCCTGTTCTGGGGATTAGCACAAAGCATCAGAGAGAATATAAACACATGAACAGTG
Organism: Hoplias malabaricus; assembly: GCF_029633855.1. Taxonomy (NCBI): domain Eukaryota; kingdom Metazoa; phylum Chordata; class Actinopteri; order Characiformes; family Erythrinidae; genus Hoplias; species Hoplias malabaricus. The sequence goes on from NC_089817.1 coordinate 28,671,377, forward strand.
AAGTCCTTACCTACTGGACTTGATTGTATTTAATAAGTGCTCTCTTCCTGATAATCCAAAAAGACTGAATATCACTTTGCACCTTGGATTGTTTGGGAATATCTTGGAATATCTGGGATTAGCTGGATATACAAGGCCTGGACTCATGGCTCTGCTGAAATCCGGCTGGCTGTGGCGGCAGTGTAAGTAACTCACTGCTATACATACTGTACATACTGTAATCTGCTATATTTGTTCCAAAGTACATCTCTATTTTATAAAACAAGAGTTTATGAAGCTACAACAAGGTAAAACACTGTATGCTAATGTTTTTTATTAGCAAGACTTGGCTAAGAATCCAGTTAGCAAGATTGCTAATTAGTCAGACAAGGCACTTTGGAGTGTCATAATGACTTTAAAGAAAATGAAGATTATTATTTGTTATTATGAAAATTGTAGGTTGAAATGAACTATAATTAGAACCATATAATTTGTTGGTAGCAAGTTGTACATATTGGGCTGCCTTACTGTAGATGTTCCAGCAGGGAGACATTGAGCCAATGGATAAACCATTAATGAGGAATGACTGTACTGTTGTTAGTAGCTCAAAGAGTTAAAACTTTTAAAATGATGTTATTTCAGATGATAAACTCTCACATCATGAATCCACAGCTGTACGCCACATTTCTAGTGCTCAATCAAAAGTACCATATAAACACACCCCCAGTGTAATGCTGATAAAAACATGTGAATGTGTTTGATACAAAGAGCGAGAGAAGTCTCAGAATGGCCTAACATTTGTGTTATGAAACTTCAAAATAATCCCCTTAGCCTACAACGTGTCTTATCATCTGCGGCTGTTAATGGTAAAGCTAACCGCTAACCCATACATGCTGCTGGAAATGGGATATTACAGCAGTCACACATCAGCCTAAGTTCACAATCACCAATGTCGAATATGGGCTAGAGTTAACTCCAGAGTGTTGGAGTGGTCTGTCCTCCAAGACTAATCGTCCAAATCGCAATAAACAACTTTAACAGCAATGTTCCAACATTACGGCCCTCTGTTGATCGCAAATTTATTGGCTTAGGCTTGTGTACGTACATTGTACTTTATCCTCATTACACAATGAAGCAGTTTGCTAACATACTGCAAACGGGTTTCAGCTCCAGCCAACATCTTTTAGAATGCAGCTTCAGACATGAAATATTTATACTGAGTTAATAATGCAGAGGTATTTGAAAATTGGCCATCCTGGGGTTTTATAATTCTTTCACATCTGAAACCTTTTATTTCACAGAATCTACAGCCTGGTGTCTGTGATAAAGGAAAAGTTGTGCAAAATCAAATGAGTACATTTTCCACTTATCAAAGCTAATGTAGGCTAATGCAGCTAATAAGTAAGTGGAAGCTGTAAAAATTGCAAACAAACTCCATGTGTAAATAATCCCAATCAAATATGATAAGTCCTCAGATAAAATTACTTATGCAATCTAAGATATTCTATCACTCTGCTATGGTTAAAAGTTTATAAAAAGACAAGAAAATTTGAAGAAGAAAAATATTTTTAACACCAAGCATGGCTAAATACATTAGCATAGGAGCAAAAATTGCATACCTTTAATTTGATTTTTGAATTAGGTAATTAGAATTAAATGGTACACTGTAAAAAATTGCTGTAAATTTACAGCGAGTCTGCTACAGTATTTTATTGTAAATTGCAGTATTTACAGTACATCATTGTATTATTCAATTACAGTAATATGCTGTAAATTTAAAATACAGTAGTGTTCCTGTAAAAATACGGTAAATGCCTGGGAACTCTGCTGCCAGTATTTTACTGTAAATCACAGTATTTACAGTAAATTATTGTATTATTCAATTACAGTAATATGCTGTAAATTTACAGCAAGTCTGCTACAGTATTTTATTGTAAATCACAGTATTTACAGTAAATTATTGTATTATTCAATTACAGTAATATGCTGTAAATTTGAAATACAGTAGTGTTCCTGTAAAAATACAGTAAATGGCTGGGAACTCTGCTGCCAGTATTTTACTGTAAATCTCAGTATTTACAGTAAATTATTGTATTATTCAATTACAGTAATATGCTGTAAATTTGAAATACAGTAGTGTTCCTGTAAAAATACGGTAAATGCCTGGGAACTCTGCTGCCAGTATTTTACTGTAAAATTTACAAGAAATTTTTTTACAGTGTATTATTATTGCATTAGTAAATCAATGTCTTTCTTGGTTAGCCTCTGTTCTGAAGCGCTGGAAGCTGAACTGGTGTGATCTATGGATAGATGGAAGTCTAGTGTTCTATAAAACAGACTCCAGGCGAGACTACGAGACCAGAGTGAGTCTGAAGAACACATGTGTGGATGTTAAGTGTGGCCTGGAGTGTGCAGGTTAGTAATTACTCACATTTCTATAAAAAATAAAATAGCTTATACTTGAAATAAACATTGAATATATCACAAGAACAAAGTTCAATAAGTTTTATTTAAATATTTCTTGTTTAAAAGGCCCCAAATATTACTTAGGATACATTTTTATTATGCGTATAGTACTGATTATAAGTAGAAACAATAAATGCAATAAACGTAGATAGAAATAATGCAAAAGATTCAGTGAGTTGAAATTCACCTGCCGCCTTTAGCTTTCAGCTAGTGACCTTTTGCTCACTTATAACTGACAGCCATGTTTTGTCCTGAAATTTAGCCTCATAGCTAATTAGCTAACAAGTTTTAGACAACTTTTCCTGTGTTTTTTTCACTGGCAATTAGTTCTGGCCTTTCTGGTTGGTTGTTGATACTGGCTCACAATTGGTACCTAGGACCTGACTGATATTTTGGTTGTTCTCCGCTTTTAACATAAGCTAACGAAAACTGAGCATATTGTGTACTCTTTATGCAGGTGTGTCTCCTCCAGAGAGTCACCCCCAGGAGAATCTGCTGGTCGTTCATCTGAAGGACGGCTCTACGGTGCTGCTCTGTGCCAACAGTGAGGACGAGGCTCTGTAAGTCCAGCTCTTCACTCAACACCTCCACATTTCCACGTTCTCTCACTTTCCTGTTAGCACTCCTTCTCACTCTGACTTGTTTTTCCTCGCAGAGCTTGGAAGCTCACTATCCTGGAAGCTCGACGGAACCCTGTAAGTTTCAGGCCTACGGGCCGAGAGCGACCAATACACAGAATTTGTTTTTACCATTTAACACTGGCAAAATCCTATTCAAGAAACCATTAGGCTAGCTTGTGCTAATGCATCCAATTGTTAGCCCATGTTCCTAAACCTAATATGACCCTAACTAACGGCTAAAACCGTTATTATTCTTGAGCCTTGAGCGCTGGCATGTTCAAATAATAGCAGAACATTTTGATGGTCGGATCACAGAATACAACTCAGTGACAGTGCTTTTTGTTATTGATTAAGCCATTCTTAACCCTTCACACTCTATCCTTTTTTCCACCAGGTCTATATGTATGATCCATACAATGACAGCTACCAGTCAGTTCCTGTCAACAGCCACAATGCAGTGTACATTACACCAGAGAGCGGCAGCGGAGGTAAAGATTTAAGCCAATGGTCAGATGTATATTTAATATTTTCTGCAGGGCTTCACCTACAGGGCCTGCATAACTTTTTAAATATCTATTTCTCCCTAAAATGCAGTGTATTATTCCAAACACAGTCAAGACACAAAAAGAAAACATACAAGGAAGCAGTAGCACCCCCTTGTGGAGCAGTCCCAATACATGAATACATATTTAAGAAACAGTGCCCCTTGTGGTGCAATCCCTAACCATGAGTGAGTATGTATGTGAGTGAATGAGTAAGTGATATGCATGTCCGAGAGGAATGTGAGAAGCTGCAACTTCTTTCTTATTGGTCGAAAAGGAAATTTGAAAGTGTAAACTAGATTTGTTGGCCAAACAATTCCTTTGCCTATTATTCACTTAGTGCCGTTATGGCCTTGTTTACTCTCTCAGGTACTCACCATGTCTGGGTGCACAGGGAGCGTTATAACGATGGCATCGGAGAGCAGATAGCTCTGGGGCTGTTGGCCGGGATGGCCGCTGGAGCTGCACTTCGTTCTTTCTTGTGGATGCCTTTCTGGTTCTGCTGATAAACCAAGGGCATCGAGATGACCACTGAACCCTTTCTCTGGCTGCGCTAGAGAAAACCTCAGCTCTTCTAAACTGCTTCTGTAGGCCTCGGTCATCCCATAACTGAATTACTGTGCGTTACTTGTATCATATTTTATTGACTGTGTGATATAATAAAAAATATATATACACCTTAGGTCTGCATTTATGAACTCAAGGATGACCTGGCAAACCAAAGCATTTATCTATAATGTGTATTTAAATATAACACCTCACACCTGTGGACTATTTCATACAGCCATTGCGCTTATGTCGTTGGAGTGTGTGAGGAAACCCATGCAGACACAGGGAGAACACTGCAAGTTCCTCACAAAAACAGTGACGCTTGACAATGATTAAAAACAACACCCCAGGACTCTGGAGCTCATTGGGCACTCACACTGACCTGAATGAAATATAAATGACCACCAAAACAACCCTGTAGATGACTTCTATGTTTATGTCAATACATAAAATACATCGTAGTGCTTTTTTTTGCAACCCATGCTTAGACATTAATGTTTTTAATGTGCTTTAATTGAGGTTTGTGGCTTTGCACATGACCTGTGACGCTAGAAGCACTGTAAGGATGTTTCAGTGTTGTTGACATGCTAACGCTTAGCGTTTTTCTCTGCACTGTAATGTGATATCAGACTCAGCCTCAAGAGGGCAGCAACCATTACACACTGCAGCTGTGCAAAATAAAGCAGCTTATGAACATTTGGGCTTCTTCTTGGTCATTTAATACGCTGTATGTTCAGCCAAATGTGGAACCTGCCGTGTCCGGAGCGATGGAGCTCCTTCCAATAACTTACCAATGCTCTTATGGCTGCTAACAACGTTCCAACAAGTTTGGGGGATGTCCAACATCTGGTCACGTTGTGTAGCTCAGCTGATTCATAATAAGAGAGTGACACACTATTGTCCTCCACCAAACCTGCATTAAAACCACATCCAAAGAACTAGTTAAAGAATCAACAGGATTGTTTCCATGTCAGGATTTGACCTTAAAGTTCCCAATGAAAAGTGCATTAAATATTGATGTTCACGAGTGTTACATAAGGGTCTTATTCATTATTCACTCCTCAGCTCCCCTCCACAGCTCCTCTGAGATCATGAGTCTGTATTTGAGGTTCTAATTTTCCCTGAAACAAGTCTCAGAGCAAAGGCTCGAGGAGCCAGTCTGGAGAGTGAAGTCCAGTCGATCGCAACACACGGCAAGACTGAGTAGGGGTCAATTAAATATTTATGCCTTTTACATTTCAGCCAATTTGCGGTGCAAAGGACAGAGTGGGAGCTAGATCTCGAGAGTAAATACTGACTCACAGGAACAGTGTAGGTGAGACCAATCCCACACAGCAGGCGTTGGAAATATGAATTGTGCTGCATTAATATCTGACACACCGTGTACCTCAGGTCTGTAGGCAATAAACATCATTAGTGAAGTCAGCTATGCTCCCACTGTGGACACAATGTGTTCAATCGCACACACGAACACAGCTTGTAAATTAATAATGGGGCACACCTGGGCAGCTACATGAGACGATCAATGCCAAGTGTCTGCAAGAGGGGTGTAAAGGACAGGGTTCGTCTGCAATGCGATGGGGGTAGAGTGTGTGATCTGTGTGATTAAGCCAACAAAAGAAGACATTTTCGTAGTTACTAAATAAAGGTCTTTATTAGGGATGTCAATAAGACACTGATGCAGTCTAGCAGTGCAAATTATGAGCGTTTGTACACAGCATCACAGCAGCACACAGCGGTGACTTAACCGTTCAGGAGAAATAATGAAAAAGAAAGAAGGAATACCTCAACGAAACTGTGAGGGAAAAGTACAAAACACCACACAAATTGCACTGTATCTTGAGCTTCTTTTTAAAATCTGTCCAGGGGAGTGTCTAGGGCAAGAGTAGAGGTTCTACAAAAGTATGAAGTGGGATTTATGAACACAAAAAGAAAACCTGTCGAGTAGAAACAAATTAAAGAGAACAAGGCTGATTCAATAAGCCAACAAATGAGGGAAAAAAATAATAACGCTAAAGTGTCAACATTAGGTTAAATCAAATTTTAAAAATGCTAAGAAAAAGCCAGTGAAAGCCCTGTAAAACTCTTAAAGGCATGGCTGCGTATTGATATAATCAGGCGATGTGTTGTCTATACTTCCCTTAATATACAAAAAAATATATATATAACTACTGCAGTAATAACTGCTTTTCTTCTAGTGCTACTGGATTTTTCGCACTTTTGAACAGGAGAGAAATCACGGCAGCTGAGGGGAAGGAGAAAAAGCCAAACTTGAGGTTGTTTTTATGCTCAAAAAAAAACCTGTGTCTGTAATAACTTATCTTCCATCACCAGAAAAACCCTCTGCATAGCCAACGGGAACAAAACCAAGACGCGGATCGTTCTCAACGCTCCGTAAACATTTATGACATGCCTTTAGTTTGTATTCCCAATGATACCCTGTAATACACACGTATGAACAGCTTGTGAGGCATGTGGAGTGATTCTAACAGAGTTGGGCGATATGGCAATATAACATTGCAATGCTTAGAAAAATATATATAATATTGCAACACAATTTTACAATGCACGAAATGGGTATCATGATGATATTAGTTTTCTGAGGAGTGAGGAATTTGAAAAAAGGAGAATCAGAAGTGCCCTACTTAGAAATGACATCAAACTGAATATAACTACACTGTAAAAACTGCTGTAAATTTACAGTGAGTCTGCTGCCAGTATTTACAGTAAATTATTGTATTATTCAATTACAGTAATATGCTGTAAATGTGAAATACAGTAGTGTTCCTGTAAAAATACGGTAAGTGCCTGGGAACTCTGCTGCCAGTATTTTACTGTAAATCACAGTATTTACAGTAAATTATTGTATTATTCAATTACAGTAATATGCTGTAAATTTGAAATACAGTAGTGTTCCTGTAAAAATACAGTAAGTGCCTGGGAACTCTGCTGCCAGAATTTTACTGTAAATCACAGTATTTACAGTAAATTATTGTATTATTCAATCACAGTAATATGCTGTAAATTTGAAATACAGTAGTGTTCCTGTAAAAATACGGTAAATGGCTGGAAACTCTGCTGCCAGTATTTTACTGTAAAATTTACAAGATATTTTTTACAGTGTATTTTTATTCCACATATGGTGCCGTGCTGAATCTAATTAACAGCCTTAAAATGACAATATCCACAATGCACTTAGGAAAGCGTATTGTGAGCCACCACTTGACAATGAATCCAAATTAAAAAAACATCGTCATATTGCCCACCCTTTCCTTCCATTACCTCATGCGGACATTCTTCAAACCACAACGTACATATTCACCAATTTCATTAGTATTTCATCATCATACATTTATTTTAACTTGTTCAAAGCTCAGACAGGACAGACACGTAGATCTCCCAACTGCACTGGGTGGCGTGGGCCCCTGTGACTGGCGTAACTCCTTATCCAACCGAAGATATTCAAGGTACAGTGCCAAAATAGAATGTTGTTTAGAATACAGAAAAAAAGGGAAATAAAACAAAAAAACAAACAAACTAAATATATATATATATATATTATATAACGGAACCAAAAATAAGCGACACCTTTCACATCCACGTTGTGCTTGGTAAGCTTAAGGTCATCTCAGTGAGTCAGCAGAAAGCGTGGCGCTGAGGAGATGATGGACAAGTTGTAGTGTTCTTCGGGGTCCAGGCTTGAAGAGAATGGGGGTGGGAGGGGGGTGGGGGTGGGACACGGATAACTGCAGCTGGGAGTGGGAAGAGTGAGAGAGAGAGGGAGAGATAGTAAGAGAAAGAGGAGTGTGAGACAGAAGATGACTGGGAGAGACGAGGCTTTAGCAGGAACAGCCGCCTTCGCTGACCGGCTGTTCTGGAGGCTTCTCCAGCTTTATGTCGATCACTGAGGGGCAGTGGTTAAGCAAAACACAAGCAGCACCGTATAGCTGTATATATCACACTATAATAAACTGAAATTTTTATCCTGCTCTGACATCACACACATTTCCTCTGACTCCTTTCACCTGCAGCGCTTTGTCTCTTTTTAACACTATTTTAAAAACATGGTTATTGTTCTTTAGTTGAATTCCTCCTGAATGCTGTAAACAGTCTCTGAATTTACAGGTCATTCAAATTCTGTGTGTGATCTACTCGGCCAAACACAGGGGGATTCACATTCTGAAATGCGAACACCCACAGGAGAAAGTCTAAGCGTGGAGTGTGTACTGTAATTTTGTAAGGAAATGCATGCAAAGCATATGCAGGCCGCACTGAAGGATACTGTCTTCTCGACTCTTGTCCTGTGTGCTCTCCATGCCGGGCAGGGCGGCTGCCACGCGCCGGAAAAGCTGTGGAGGGGGAATTCACAAGGCAGCATTGTTAAGATCATTAAATAAAAACAGTCAATCATGTGACAAAAGAAGTAAAGCTTAAAGGTGGCATGTGTACATAGTGTGATACAATGCTTGTCCAGTCAGCAACTATCTTCATTCAGGGTCTTTTAAAGGGGCCATATCATGAAAAACTAAATACTGAAATGTCCTTATGAAAACATAAGCCGTTTCCACACTTCAAACAGACCATATTTGGAAACTAGGCTACGATAATAAACAACCATTCATTCCAGCTACAAAGGTTAAGCTCCACCCACTTATTTTAACGTGAAGTGTGGTTACTGCTGAGAGTCAGATGCCTCTTTTCCACTCCAGGGCCAAACGGTTCAGAGCAAAGGAAGGAACTGTACCAGTGACCTTACCACAGTGACATGGGTGAGCATGGAATATGTACAAACTATTTAGAAACGCCTGGTTTCTTTCGCATGGTTAGCTTACATCAACAGGATAGCACCCAGGTTGGTTTAATTGGTTTCACATTTACGATACTCCATCAATGTCATAGTTTTCCTGGGCATGTCCTGATCAGCACAGCAAATAAAAACAGAAACCATAGCAGAGTACACAAGTGTTTTTGGAGTCTACCAGAAATAAACAATGATTAAATGTGGCGCTGTTCAGCCTCCCTAAGAATCCAGACATTCCATATATTCAAATACCACACACTGTAAAAAATTGCTGTAAATTTACAGCGAGTCTGCTACAGTATTTTATTGTAAATCGCAGTATTTACAGTAAATTATTGTATTATTCAATTACAGTAATATGCTGTAAATTTGAAACACATTAGTGTTCCTGTAAAAATACGGTAAATGGCTGGGAACTCTGCTGCCAGTATTTTACTGTAAATCACAGTATTTACAGTAAATTATTGTATTATTCAATTACAGTAATATGCTGTAAATTTGAAATACAGTAGTGTTCCTGTAAAAATACGGTAAATGGCTGGGAACTCTGCTGCCAGTATTTTACGGTAAAATTTACAAGACATTTTTTACAGTGCAGGGAATGAATAAAAGCACTTTTAACAACACTTCCTGCAAAGATCAGCAGTTGTGGTGGTCACTGTGCTTAGGTGTTTGAATATGGCCCCTTTGATTGCAGTCTAAAATTACAGCCTTGAAATGCACATAAAATTTTTCAAATGGTCCTTTAAACCTACAGAAGCACCAGACGGTGATGTTACAGCTCTCCACAAAGCATCGCCTTGTGCAATTAATCAGAAATGATTGACAGCTGGAAGGCAGTACTCCTTGTGTTGCTTCCTCAAAGCCAGAGAACAGGATGAATCAGCAGATTGACAGCACTGAGAAACGGCTTGATTTGAGCAAGACGTCTGTTCTGCCTCAGCCCTCTTTTCTGTTTCTCTCCAACAATGAGCTGAATTCAGAGCCTCCAGCCCAGTGGCCCTTTCTCTTCACGGCGGAGACAATGGCCGCTCAGAGCCGAAGCTGAATACCCAGCTTTCATCCAACAAAAGCTAAACTTGTCAGAATGACGAAAGATCGAGAGCGGGGGCTTTTCCTGTTTCTTTGACTGTACTCTGTGATAGGACTGTTATTTTTTCCAGACAATACAGTGCACCTCTTGATAAAACAAGCCGAACGATGGTTCATAACCAGGCTTTGAGAACATCCAGACTTCTGAATTAGTCTTTATCTGCTCTGATTTTGTGAACACAGGTCGTTAAATAAAGACAAGTGTGAAAAGCATCAGGGTCAATGACATGGCATGTGTTTTTGTTGTGTCCACGTCCACTGTTTTTTCTGTATTTCACCCATCCTTTATGTGGAGGACTGAATACACTGGATAGATAAAAGAATGCACATAAGTGATCATTTTGAAAGCCTTATTTGTCATTGACCCATCATCAGGAGGACAGTGAGAATCAAAAGCTTATGAATTTTTAAACATAAACATACAGCCGACTCCTGACAAATCAGAAAATGATATTAAAATAGAATGAAGAGATAGCCATCACTCACTAGAGATTTCCCTTTAAAATCAAGAGGACAGAGGTGTACAAAAGTGCATACGAGCAAGCGTGAGGGCAGCAGACGACAACAAAGCATCAAACCCACACACACACTCACGTGCTGTCTACCTGTTTCACATTGTATCCTGTCTTTGCGCTCGTTTCGATAAATAGAACATTCATTTCTTTAGCTCTCTGTTCTCCCTCTTCAGTTGTTATCTGTCTGTGATATGAGATAGGTGTGTGCCCATTCACACACACACACATTCCATACGAAGCACATTCACACATTGCCAGTACACACACACACACACACACACACAAAAGCAAGAGAAAAAAAACAAAAGTAAATTAACTGAAGTGAAATTGTTTTCCGCACCTCCCCTCACTGCTGTCGCTGCTCCTGCTCGACTATTGTACACTCACGATGATGTATACCACCAAATGTTTGTCCGTTTATTAGGTATATCTATGTTCGAAGGCTTGCCCAGGTGTGTGTCCCTTTTAAATTTGGAACAACTGAACTCTAACTATAATTTCCAATTATTCAAACAAAATATGAAGGTCATGATGGTCATACCCTACATGGTAAACGTACCTAATGAACTGCTGTGAAAGTTCTGGTGTTTAAACATATCTGGACATGAGCTGTTTTAGTTTTTCTTTGCCCTGAGCTGAGGTTCACAGCTGGAGCAACAGCAGCAGCAGGTGAGGAAGCAGCGGTTCAGACTCAAACTCACCTGCTTCACATTGTAGCCTGCTTTAGCACTAGTCTCAATAAACATTACATTCAGCTCTTTGGCTTTCCTCTCTCCCTCTTCAATAGATACTTGCCTGTGGTAAATGAAAAGGTTACAGACGCAGGGGGAGGGGAGCACAGAGACGTTTCAGAGACAGCAAACAAACATTGGTGTTTTAGTGTCAAAGATTGCAAATTAAAAATGAAATCCTGGTTGGTTAATACTTTCATCTAGGCCTGCTCCAGTTAAACAATCCTCTTATTCAGATAACTGCAAAAAAACCTCGTAACAAAGACCGTTACTGCACAGTCATCATGTCTGCCGGCAGCATCAAGGGTGTTCAACCAGCTCAGCTCAAGTACCACATATTTACAGCCATTTGTTTTAGTTAAAGGTACAAATAATATAGTTATAATACACACTATCACCCACCAAGATTCAGTTATCTCCAAATGTGGGCAATCTAGTGTGATGCTATAGTTACACTGAGGTAAGTAAACCACTATTTGTGCTCACTGAAGACTCGTATTTCAGTAACTCAATGACAAAGCGTAATTTCATCACATTTCATTTCCTCAGAATAAGCTTCATAAGGAACACTACCAATCTTTTTGACGCTAACAGGAAGTGACACAACGGTCCTGGGCGAGACGTTTGAGTCAAAGTCCTATTAGCACCCACCTTTTGTCCGCAAGGTCTGTTTTATTCCCAACCAGCATGATGATGACATCACTTCCTCTCTCTGTTCTGACATCATCGATCCATTTTGTGGTCTGCTGGAAGGAGTTGACATCTAACGAGGGTGGAAACAACAGGATATGTTCATTCAATCTTATCTCCCAAATATAAGGGAAATGTAAACAGACAGGATGATACCGACGAAAGAAGAGGAAAATAAAGAGGTGAACACGCCAAGCACAAACAAAGGGAAACGGAAAAGGACAATGAGGTTCTCTTGGCTCACGTGTCTATAACCAGCAGTGCCGAGGAGTGATCAAAATGACATATAACGTGTGCTAGTGATTACGGGAGTACTTCTTTCTTAGAACTTCAATCGAAACTGCGCTATATGACAGGAATACTGAAGATACAGAGAGGGATAACCGACCACGCTCCCTGACCTCAAGGCAGGGCACTGATTATGAACTTATTTTCTAACCGAAGATTTTCCTTCATTCATTCCCAAATCCGATCAGTGTGAATAAACAGTGCACAATCATCAATAACCTCCTCCAAAAGTTGCTTAGTGCAGTTTCTGTAGTGCTGATCCCACAGTAGCAAAGAGAGGCTCTATTCTCCCTATTACTACGTGAAGTATTACATAGTGTTCCTTTAAATGTTGGGTTTCAAAAGGAGCACTTTTTAAAGCTTAGTCAGTAAAAATACCAGGATCAGCATCAGTAAATATAAATATAAAGTACTTTCATATAACGTAATCCAAATCAGTGACATTATCTGTTGTCTGTGTACACTTTAAGTTCAATTCCATACAATCTGCAGCATTAATGATATAAATGGCTGCAAAAGTCACTAAAAAACATCTGAAAAATGAAACAAAAGAAAATGAGTGCCCAACAGAGAAAGACATAAAAATGCAAAAAACAAACAAACAAAAAAAAAAACAACCAGAACAAAAAAGTCTGCTGCAGGCGGAAGAAAAGGAAGAAGAGAGTCGAAAGGTGCAGGTGAAGACGCAGAAAGTCGGAAGAGAGAGAGAACAGTCTGGTTTTAAAGGACGGTTTAATCCGGCGAGCTCTTCTTCTTTCGTCTGCACTCACTTGTGATGTCATAGACTACGACGGCCACAGTGGAGTCGCGGATGTAACTGGGGATCAGACTGCGAAAGCGCTCCTGACCGGCCGTGTCCCACAGCTGCAGCCGCACCTAGCCGAGAGACCGAGCCCCAGAGAAACAACAGAGAGGGAGAGAGACAGAGAGAGAGAGAGAGAGACGGAGGAGAGGAAGCCGTAAGAAAGGTGGGAACCGGACGGTCGGACGGCGGGGTTAGGAGGAGGGAGGGTTTCGGGGGGAGAAGAGGGGGGGGGTTCAGGCGAGCAGGCCTGAGCTGTACGTACTTGTGATGTCGTATACTACCACAGCGGCGGCAGAGTCACGGATGTAGCTGGGAATGAGGCTACGGAAACGCTCCTGACCCGCCGTGTCCCAGAGCTGCAACCTGATCTGTGTGGGATGGGACACATTTTAAAGGAAAATAAAAAGAAAAAATAAAGTGGGAAGAAAAGCAAAAAGAAAAAAAAAATCCAACTAAATGCAGAAAATAAAAGAAAGGAGTAACAGTGGCACACAAAATGAATCCATTTCCTAGACAGGGATTAAGCCTGATTCCTTGCAGTGGAGATTCATTCCTACACAATCCAAGACCAGGCTCAGTCCCAGCCAGGGAACAGACGCTGTCTAAAAGTATGTAAACACCTTCCCATCCAATATTTCTTCAGAAAGCATCAATTTAATAAGGGGCTTGTTCTCCTACTGCTGCAGTAACTGCCTCTATTCCAGTGGGAATTTATTGCATCCACAAAACCATTAGTGAGGTCATGTACTGATGGATTATTAGGATCACAAACAGCACTCAGGTTAAGTACTCCAGAGAGTGCAGTTTCAGGGCCATACAGCCAAAAAAAAAACAACAGGCACCGTGACACGTTAGGTGTGTCTACATACTTTTGGACATGTGCGTAAACACACAGAATAAGATAAAGAATGGAGGGGGGGGGGGCTTTTTAAAAGCCAAAAGATATGAAGGGGCTAAAGGAACAAACATTTAATAAATGTGGAGCAGAGACAACACAGATGAGATGGTTGCAGCACTGAGGTGGTGGTCCACAATTAGAAATTGCTGAAGAAGAGTTCATTGGTTAATTCACATAATAATGAACAGAAGGGGATTACGAAGAAAAACGGGGGACTGCTTTGCTCAGGGTGAGAGGGAAAAATCGAGGGAGATAGAGAGTAGAGCAGGTGGAGGCTCAGACAGAAGGGCAGAAATCTTGGCATTGGAGGGACACATGGATGTCCTGTATTTAGAGGCCAGGGGATTTCAGTTGCTGGGTTTGGAGGGTTTCACTCCTGCACTCATGAGTTACAAATGTTCAGATTAGCAGGGGTGTGAAATATATATATACACACAATACACACATTATATACGTCTCTGACAAGAACATTTCTACTGCATCTATTTTGTAACATTAAATGTTTCCTGATCTAACTTTATCTCAAAATAAAATTTGGATGAGAACTAAAATAAACATGAAATACTATTAAAATTGCTAATGATTTAAAGTCGGCATCAATCTGGCCTCATTTTGTCGTCCTTCGAGTCATTTTTCTACTACGATTGAAACGTTTAGATTTTATGAGGCACTCTGCGAGGGGAAACGCACCATTTTATAAAAATGTATCTACTAGGGGTGAGACTTAAACGCGTTAATATCGATTAATTAATTACGGGGAAAATAACGAAATAAAATTTTTTTACGCATTTTAATCGCACTTTGCACCATGGAAAGTTTCTCAGTGCATGAGTTCCAGGCGTACAGATTATAACGCCGCACAATGTGATGAACATGATGGAGATGACGGAAGAGACTACGCTGGTGGATGGGAAATTTAAATACGAGAATAATCCAGATGGAAGTACAAACAAAAATGTTGTTATTGGCACTTTCTGCAGGAAGGAGTTTGTTTATCACAGGAGCACTTCCACCGTTCGTTACCAACTCAACGCAAAACGTGTTGGGGCTAGCGCACAGGTCAGTAACGTTAACAGTACAGTGATCCCTCGTTTTTGCAGGGGATGCGTTTCAAGACCACACTCGAAAAACGACTTTCCGCGAAGTAGAGGAAAGATATATTTTTTATGTATTTAACGAGTATTTGGACTTTTAAAACCCTCCCTGTTACTGTTAACAACCCGCCCTTTGCATTAAACAGTCGTTCTATAATGTTTTTCAGCTGGAACTACATGTGATATCCCACCAGTTTCTTTAACAGAGTAATTCCTAAGCTGTGATTTAACGTCAGTAAATTTCACTCAGATGTGGACATGAACAATACGTGTACTGTACGTAAGAAACACTTGTAAATGATTCATTGTGTCACCTACAGGCCCAGTCTAATACATGAAAATAATAAAAAAATCCTCCTTGAAAAAACCCGCGAAGTAGCGAATCCGCGAAAGATGAACCGTGAAGTAGCGAGGGATCACTGTAACGCAAAGTGTCGCCACTCAACACTCGACCACATGTCGGGGTTCACATTCAGAAACAAAATGTTGAAGTCCACGTCAGACAAACTGACCAATTCACTGGGAGTGGACCGATGGGAAAATAAACAAGATTTTAAGCTTAATGTTCGTTGATTCATTCATTAACCAAACTTCAACCAATATTTCTCACGCTTAATATAGAAATGTGATTAAAATGTGATTAATTTTGATTAATTAATTACAAAGCTTCTAATTAATTCGATTAATTTTTTTAATCAAGTCCCACCCTAGTATTTACATTTACTGCCTCAGAACAGAACTAAACTGAGCTGAGACCACTTTAGCAGTAAAAACTGAATTCTGAAGCTTTCAAACAAAATAAAACATTACGAAACACACCCCTTTTAATCACATGATCATTTCTAATATGAATGCAAAATAAGGGCCACCACATTTCATTAACGGTTCACAAGGGGAAACATAACACAACACACAAGACATAATTATCATATGATCATTCGGCTTTTGGTGACATCTCTCAGAGGACTACACTAGGCCAGGCCCAAACACCATGTAACACCGCTAAGACAAATCACTTTAATATTTCTCTTTATGGTTCTCAAAGTTAAATCCAACAGGTGGCAAATGGATGAATAAAACGTTTCCAGACTCCTGTCCAGCCCTAGATTACACACATTCAGCATTTGTAACATGTAAAGCATTAAAACACAGGCTGAAGAACAAAGAGAAAGGTAACACTTACTGTTCTGTCCTCGAGGTACATTGTTTTTGACAAAAAATCGATTCCTATTGTTGCCTGTAAATTCAAAGTGTGTCATGTCAGACCACGGTGCTTCATTTACACACAAGCTCCTTTCTAAAGCTCTGAAAATATTTAATCACATGACACAGATCAAAAAACGAGCACTCACCTGGTAGGTATTATCAAAGCTGTCGTACATAAATCTGGTGATGAGTGAAGTCTTCCCAACTACGAGAGACAGACAAGAACACGGTCAGGTAAATAACGCACCTGGAAAACTCCTTTTTTGAAATATAAGAACGAATGTTAAAATATTTATGTTTAAAAATACATACAGCACACACTTTGATATATCTGTGTGTGTGTGTGTTTCTGCTGAATTGTATAATCAGTAAACACAGTGTTAAATAACAATGGTTATATATACACTTTTCCCATCAAACAAGTCTGGGACAGGTGTGAAACCCTCAGTCTGGAGAGTGAGTCAACAACACACCCAGCCTCCTCTAAACTCACTTCGTCCTGTTGCTCAACGTATCTTGGCTAGACGTCTGGAATACGAGGCTTTCACTCCACACTGGTATGTGACACTAAACAACAACCAGTAGAATGAAGACACTAGGATGCAGGGGTCTGTCAGATGCCCATATATTTTTCGTCATGTTTTTGATTATTTAAATAAAACCTTTGTATTTTAAAGGGCTTTATATACGACCAACACAGATGGGTTTGGATCAGATCAATAAAGGTTTATCATCCCTTTATCAAAAATAAAAAATAAGACCCATAAACTAATCAGAAAAAAAGGTCCCTTAAGGTCCAGTGAATGAGACTCTTTCAAATTTTTATTCTGTTGATTGTTCAATACTGCATTTAAATATTTAGGCCCTTAAAGGGATACTAAGGGATCAGACTGAGGATTGACCAGCTTACCGTCCACTTACTCTCACTGACAGAGACTGCTGTTACAAATGATTTGATTATCTAACACATACAGAGGTTTAATAAATGCCTTTGTGAACTGTGCTGTATCAACGACACTAAAACCGACACACTTCACGTCTACATGGAACAGACATATGATCGGCTGAGATCATATTATTGTATAGTTATGTACATATCTGCTAATGCCAGCACATAAACATTGAATCATTGGACGCAAGGCAGGAACACACCCTGGAGGGGGCACCAGTCCTTCACAGGGTAATACACACTCTCACATTCACTTTTGAGTCAAGAATCCACCCAGTAACGTGTGTTTTTGGACAGTGAGAGGAAGCCGGAGCACCCAGAGGAAACCCACGCAGACACAGGGAGAACACACCACACTCCTCACAGACAGTCACCTGGAGGAAACCCACGCAGACACGGAGAACACACCACACTCCTCACAGACAGTCACCCGGAGGAAACCCACGCAGACACAGGGAGAACACACCACACTCCTCACAGACAGTCACCTGGAGGAAACCCACGCAGACACAGGGAGAACACACCACACTCCTCACAGACAGTCACCCGGAGGAAACCCACGCAGACACAGGGAGAACACACCACACTCCTCACAGACAGTCACCCGGAGGAAACCCACGCAGACACAGGGAGAACACACCACACTCCTCACAGACAGTCACCCGGAGGAAACCCACGCAGACACAGGGAGAACACACCACACTCCTCACAGACAGTCACCCGGAGGAAACCCACACAGACACAGGGAGAACACACCACACTCCTCACAGACAGTCACCCGGAGGAAACCCACGCAGACACAGGGAGAACACACCACACTCCTCACAGACAGTCACCCGGAGGAAACCCACGCAGACACAGGGAGAACACACCACACTCCTCACAGACAGTCACCTGGAGGAAACCCACGCAGACACAGGGAGAACACACCACACTCCTCACAGACAGTCACCCGGAGGAAACCCACTCAGACACAGGGAGAACACACCACAGTCCTCACAGACAGTCTCCCGGAGGAAACCCACTCAGACACAGGGAGAACACACCACACTCCTCACAGACAGTCTCCCGGAGGAAACCCACGCAGACACAGGGAGAACACACCACACTCCTCACAGACAGTCACCCGGAGCGGGACTTGAAGCCACAACATTCAGTGTTCCCAGTGTGACTGCGACACTACCTGCTGCAGCACTGTGTCGTGCCCAATCTCAAGATTGCCTTTGTTATTTTTTACATTAACCTCTCACGTTTGGACTTCCAGTAGTGTTTGGTTATATCTGATTCAGATTCATGGACAAATTGATAAATCACAGAAGCTGGGGGACGACCAGATGCATTGTCTCTTTTAAAAAGATCCACTTGAGGTCACTGAATACTTCAAAAAGCCGCAGCACAAACGCTCTACTGCTCCTCCACCTTCTCATTCAGCTCTTTCCACTCATTTTAGAGGCTCATTAGGCAAGACGTTTCCCCCCCATTTACCTCTTTACCTCCCTGAACACAAAAGGAAAGGGGTGCTTCAATTATGCATTCCTGTTAATGAAAGAGATCAGCGCTCACAAACGACGTGTAATGTCTAATTAAGGGCTCTTTGAGCAAATATGATAATGACTTCAGCCCACTGAAAGAGGCTTAGCTCCTGAGAAAAGTGGCCTAAATTAGGTTTAGACACTTGTAACCATTTGTGAGAAGTAATCCACTGCTTGGAAATGGACAATGGTTATTACTTTGCTGAAATGACTTGCACAAAGCCTCAAAAAATCGTCTGATGAGTCTCACCTGCACACCATAATCACACTTGAATTTATAGCTCTTTATTAATACCCAGGTCAATATCTGCAAATAAGGCTTAGGAACACATCAGTTAATCATTTGGTAAGGAACAGGTTGCTGTAATTTATAAGAAATACACTTTAGCCGTGTCAATACTGCTCGCTATCTTAAAATGCATGTGACTCCAGTGAGAGTAAATCATTACATACAAAGGATATGGACGTCTATAAAAAGAAGAGTGGGCGAGTTTTCAATAAAAAAAGAAAGAAAAGGATTTAAGGCATAGCTGGTTTTTGCTCGTATCCAACATTTGACCTGCTAAGCAGCAGTTAGAACCTTAAAGTATAGGTATCAAGGGAGGACTGGAACTGTAATTATATCCCAGTAAGTCTCTAAAGGACATAGAGATTTAAAAAAAGCATTTTTCAAGGAAGTGAAAAAGTGAAAATCAGCTCAAGTCGCGTCACAGATTCAGCAAGGGATTTGCCAAGTTTAAGAAGCCCCATAATCTGGAGACGGAGGGCAAAGATATGAGCCAGCACTTGCGCTAATTATACACTGGGATCATTCCAGGCATTCTTCTAGGAGAACCTGCAGCAGCTGCGGGATGAGAGCTCACTTCCTTATGGTCTCTGCAGTCCCTCCCAGGTCCCAGACTCCTCATAGTAAAGGTAAAGTTGATGGGTCATATTTAGGACAAATATTGATTCAAGCCTGACCAGGGTAAAAAGTAAAGAATTGGATATTGCCACTCTCTGAAAAGTGTTTGTTTCCTGATAAGCTTGTTAAAGATTTAGTCAGCTAGTCTACAAATGCTGTATCAGGGTGGGACTACGAGATATTGTGAGGCTGGAAAAAAGCAATAGACCAAACAATACTGCACCTGTTAAATGTTAGATGTCACCAAAGACCAGGTTTACAGGCTTGAAATAGGGTTAATAACCAATTTCAGATTAACATCTCAGCAAGACAGAGCCTCTTTTTCTTGGTGTGTACACCCCCATGGTTTCCAGCTTTTTCATACATTATAATACATCAGATATCACCACTGGCCCACAGTTACCACACTGGTACATCCAGTGGTCATGCTGTCCACACTCATAAGAGATTACTTCTTTGCATCCCGACAATATTAAAGGCTAAGCACCACTTAATGGACCTCCATGAATATTTGACATTATTGTAGTTACTGACAGATATAAGTATGAATTAAAATGAAAATAGCTGCTTAATTTGCTTTAAAACTGACAATTTTATTAAATTGACGGAAAAACCCGAGCTCGCTACAGAAATTCTCGAACGCAACCGTGACGTCACTGGTGGACAACAGCTGAACAACGCCGCGGTAAAACATCGTTATGACTGACTGTTATGACAGTATCTAGCTAAATAACCAACATTATTCATGACAATAGCCTAGCAATAAGCTAAACTCAAATGTAGAGGTACCGTTATTCTTGTAAATGTGATCGAAGTCGAACTCGAATTCATCCGACACTATAAACCTCCGTAATGCAGCTACGTAGCCGAGTATAATCTGAGACACCGAGTTTAGCGAGTCAAGCTAACGTTAACTAACACCAACTAAAACAGGCGAAGTGAGTGTCCTTACCCTGTTTACCTCCATGTTACAGAGGCTCTTGAACTCCTTTCGTTGGTGTCCTTACATGCCCATATTGTTGGAAAAGCACCAGTGAAATGAGCTACAGATAACGGAGTGAGCGGATGGTCCTTTCCAAAGTGCCCCTTTAAAGTGGACAAATTTAGTCCATTTTCTGGATATTTTGGGATCTTTGGGCCATTTGTGCACAGATGTCCCACTGTACATTGAATGATTGCAGCCAAAAACAACACACCTTTTCGTCATTTTGCATTAAATTAAGTGCAGTTTCTAGAGTTGTTGTCCACCGTCTACGTCACAGGCAAGACGCCTATTAGAGTTTCCCAACACCGTTGGGGGGGGGGCAACAGTCTTTTAAACCTTATTCCTTGAATTAGTGAGAAATAACATGTTTTCTGACGATCAATAAACACAAGTTAGGAACTCAAATTCCACTGTATTTATTTGTTTGACACTTTCATATCGCTGCTGCTTAGCCTTTAATAGATGCTAAATACTTTTACAGGAATAACACTGTATACATTTGGAGCTCACTCCTTCATAATAAGCAAGTAGGACGGGCATTCACTGTGGAACAAATCACCCATGTGAAAAAAAGAGAGCGCTCTTGAGAGATTGCAGAGCATGACTCAAGCTCTTTCTGCTTGCCAGTCAATGCCACCTTTTGTGTTGGTTTCCTACAAGCCAAGACAGCATTCAATTGCTCCCACTGTACCTGTGGAGGATGTAATAACCTTGTCACAAACTTGTAACACAACCTAATAACGTGAGCAAACCCAAACAACTAACGGTTCTAGAAAGACATGGGTGGTTGTCACAAGCCATCTACACCTTCATCCCCTTATTGAAACGTAGCTGAGATTAACTGAGAGTGAGCACTGCCAACTGTGGAAACAAAAACGCTCTCAGTCGTTTAATACTGTGGACAAACCTAGATCTAAAAATAGCATTTCAGCCAAGAATCTCAGTTCTTTCACCACTACCTGATACGTTTTATACACATTTGAGCTTGCGCTTTACTGCAAAAGAAATGGAACTGTATCCATCTGCTTCCTGGACCATCATTAAATCAGCTGATAAATTATCCTCAGTTGCTCTTGATCCAGATGTCTCACTGCAGAAAACAAACACTCATTTGGTGATGCATCTGAAATAGAGACAACTGTTCGATACATTGACATTGCTTGTGTTAACTGATTCTTTTCCATCGACTCCCATGACACACACGAAGACATGAAGTGTACATTTAAAGGAGAAACATATCGGTCAGATCCAGTGCTTGAGGTGTCAATAAAATAATCCTGTTTCCATGTTTTGACATGAAACAGTTCCATTATGGCTTACCTTACATTAGTCGTGTCTTATATATTTTACGTCAGTGGATCAGAAGAGGACTCATTTACATAAATGACTCTTAAAGGCACAGTAACAAAAACAACATTTTTACAATAAACCTATGGCTAGAACTGTTTGAAAATGAGAGAATGAAGCTCTGTTTTTTAATAACACACAAACTAAACAAAGTCAAACATGGTTCTCAAGTAAAATTATATAATCGTTTTAAAGGATATCAGTAACCAAAGCCATATTATATGGAAGAACGTATGTAAAAATAATATATTATTGTTACTCTACCTTTAATAGACCAATAAAACACTAACGATAAAGGCTCCCTACGTTCCTTTAAACGTACTGTTATTTTGACCTAATATTTTTACTAACCTATCATTATATAACCATTACGTTTATATATTTCTCGTAATTTGAAATTCATTGGAAAACAGTCGCGTTAAAACGAACTGTGCCTGACGTTGAGGACTTCGTGGAACTAACTATACTATGAACGTCCTAAAAAGACTGTTAATGGAGTTTAAAAATAGTCTTCATATAACAAACCCACGTAAATGTCGTATGTTGAGATTAAGGATATTAAAACAACGCAACGAAAGTATAAAGTTACGCTAATGGCCCTTTAATGTCCGTTAAAATGCTCTGCGCCGTGAGTTAGCACGGAGCTAACAAGAATAAAAATAACGGACCGCTTTCATACACTGTCAGACAATAGAGCCTTAACGTACCGCTCTGTTCTCCGAGAAACACCAACTTGAATTTCCTCAGCGGGTTTCCGAAGTCTCCGGCCGTGGACATGACTGCGGCGGGGCGTGGGCTGGAGCTGTGCGGGGGTCTGGCGCTTCGCTGGCGGCTGGCGGCTCGTCCAGCTCCGGTAACCGAACGCTGAGGGCTCCGGGCGGTAAACTTACAGCGGACTCAGAGCAGTAAGAGGCGGTTTGAGTGAATTAATAACTGTGTATTTTTATCAGTACGCCTCAACCTAAAGTTTAAAACCAAAGTATAAGTTTCAGTTTAAGTTTTTAGACTCTCCCCGTCACTCCATCGCTTAGACTGGCGGAGTACGCGTCCAACTAGAGTGATAACAGCGGCGCTGAGTGACAGGCGGCTCTGACCAATCAGAAACTTACATAGCTTAATAGATGGGAAATGGGAAACTAGCGCTATATATATATATATATGTTTGTAATGTTTGTATATATTAAGCCCAGGTTAATTTAATATTAACATAAAAACAAATACCCTGCTGTTGGTTATAGACTTGATTAATAGACTTCATTTTTAAGCATGGTACAAAACGTTGCTTTAAGCATTTATACACACACACACACACACACACACACACAAACGTTAGACTGATTTAACAGAGGAATTAAAGTTTTAAAAAGGAAAAGAAATCTTATTTATTGTCACTGAGCATCCAAAAAGTGTGTTAATGTTGTTTTTAATCTGTTTCAAACAAAATAAAACATTCATTACAAACATTTGCATCATTCTGGGTCTGTTTAATATTTCTCATAAGAGTTTAAGTTTAAACAAGAATTTATTTTTCCTTAAGAAAGGAGAACAATCCTAACCGTTAAGAGAGGGTTAATTCCAAATCCTTCCTTGTTCCCTATATAGTGCACTTCATTTGTCACGAAACGAAGGATTCTCCGCCCATTCATTGAATTCATTTTAGGAGAATGAGTTGTTAAAATCTTAAAGCTCGATGCAAACAGATTTCTGTTGATACTATTGTGCTGTAAATCGTAATCACATGCCGTACGTAGTGCGCTATACAGGGGGTATGGGGTTATTTAGGACCGAGCCTTCTTTCAGCTGAAAAGGCGGGATGATGGTGACACAGGGTTTGGTTGCCGCCGCGATGCGCCACGTCACGACCCGCTTACGTCATCGCCTCTTTAAAAACGCCTGCATCATCAGGGGGTTAAAGTGAGGTTAAAATCCAGAGGGGACTGGAGACTCACACACACACACACACACACACACACACACACACCCATCCATCCATCCACCCACACCCACACACTCACGAGTCATATCCGAAACACAATAGAAAGAAATATTCATAGCCTCTGGTTATTATTAAAATACAAAACAGATCAAACAGAATATAATACAGAATGATCTTATCACAAAGACATCTGTTGAAAAGTGCGAAGAACAAGACATATAACATTCTCCTATTAAAGGGCCCATAACCTACATTATTATACTGTTATATTCTATGTTAACTCCTAGAAAAAGTATAAAAATGTTAACTGAGGTGCTCCAGTTTCCCACAGTCCAAAAACACACATTTGGTTGATTGGTGACTCAAAAGTGACCCTAGGTGTGAATGTGTGTTGCCCTGAAGGACTGGGGCCCCTAGGTGTAATCCCACCTTGGTCCAGGCTCTGTAACCCTTATCCAATTCAGGGTCGCGGTGGGTCCAGAGCCTACCCAGAATCACTGGGCACAAGGTGAGAACACACCCTGGAGGGGGCGCCAGTCCTTCACAGGGCAACACACACACTCACATTCACTCACACTACACAGTACACAAACAGAGATTTTCTCTAAAAAATCTTCACTGTGGATGTTTGAACCTACACTTTTTAAGGTCCCCTTCGGAGAAAACGATGTGTTTAACCTTGTTAGTATCAGCGTGTGATGTTGCTTATACACTGGAAGACACATTCTGTGTGAAATGAGCAGTCAGCGTTTGAGCATTTCTGCTTTGAAACTGTTTTGTATAAAACTCTCACATAGACAGATTCTAAAAAAAACAGGGTTTCTTATGTCATAACCCATCCATTATCTGTAACTGCTTATCCAATTCAGGGTCAGGGTGGGTCCATAACCTACCTGGAATCATTGGGCGCAAGGCAAGAATACACCCTGGAGGGTGTATTTACAAGGCAACAAGTCGCCAATCAACCTACCACCATGTGTTTTTGGACTTTGGGAAGAAACCGGATGAAACCCACGCAGACACAGGGAGAACACACCACACTCCTCACAGACAGTCACCCGGAGGAAACCCACACAGACACAGGGAGAACACACCACACTCCTCACAGACAGTCACCCAGAGGAAACCCACACAGACACAGGGAGAACACACCACACTCCTCACAGACAGTCCCCCAGAGGAAACCCACGCAGACACAGGGAGAACACACCACACTCCTCACAGACAGTCACCCGGAGGAAACCCACACAGAAACAGGGAGAACACACCACACTCCTCACAGACAGTCCCCCAGAGGAAACCCACACAGACACAGGGAGAACACACCACACTCCTCACAGACAGTCCCCCAGAGGAAACCCACACAGACACAGGGAGAACACACCACACTCTTCACAGTCAGGACAAGGAATCGAACCCACAACCTCGCAGCTGTGTGACTGCGACACTACCTGCTGCGCCACTGTGCCGCCCAAGAAAGAACCCAAGAAAGAACCAATCCTGTCAGCTCATTGGGTGCAGGCCCACACAAACTACATATTAATAGATCAGTACAAACTGAATGAAGGCAGAGTTGTAAGTACAACTATGAAAATTTTAAGGAATTAAGTCTCTTTTTTTTCTTGGAAAATAGCTTCTAAACACGTAAATCTGTTATTCAGATTCCTGGACCAGGGTTGACAAATACTGTCCCATGATAAGGGCTCTTTAAATCAGGAGTGAGAACGGTGTTCCTCCGGTAGGGGTCAGTATTGAGTGTCCTGTGTTGAGGAGAAGCCAGAGTAAGGAGCGAAGAAGGAAATGCAGTGTACGGTTTGTTCATTAGACATAGGTTGGAGGTGTGTTTGCAGTTGTTAAAGTTTCCTCGCCGGAGTTTGTGGATTAATTTTGGGGAAAATGAGCGCTTTAAAAAGACAGGTGCGGTATTTTACTCTTGGCGGGTTAGAGTTGTGTTCTGTGTGCTGCTTCCTGAAGGTCATCTCTGCTCCATGTGACGCTCTGAGAGTGTGAGTGGGAGGATGTTTCTGGAGGCAATGGACCTTTGTCCGTCCAGTCTTTTTCTAAAACGAGACAGTGGTTAATAATTGGTTTCATGAAGACTTCATCCTGCTGTGAACGTATATAGTGTATTATTAAACCAAATAGCAATACATACATTAAGGCGTAGTAGGGAGATAAATGACTATATGTGAGGCACGTTTTCGTTCATAATGAATTATCTCGTTCCCATGCCTTATTACGTCATTCCTATGCATAATTAACTTAATTTTATTTAGAGAGGATGCCACCAGCAGTGCTCTGACGCAACTGAAAGTTATTATTTATTATTTTTGATGTATAAAGAGCTATCAGAATCATATAGTTTTGTAGTCCTTGAATTAACCCATTTATGCTTCATAGAGAGGGTCCTGATATGGGGGTGTGGCACGGTGGCTCAGCAGGTAGTATCGCAGTCACACAGCTCCAGGGTCCTGGAGGTTGTGGGTTCGAGTCCTGCTCCGGGTGACTGTCTGTGAGGAGTGTGGTGTGTTCTCCCTGTGTCTGCGTGGGTTTCCTCCGGGTGACTGTCTGTGAGGAGTGTGGCGTGTTCTCCCTGTGTCTGCGTGGGTTTCCTCCGGGTGACTGTCTGTGAGGAGTGTGGTGTGTTCTCCCTGTGTCTGCGTGGGTTTCCTCCGGGTGACTGTCTGTGAGGAGTGTGGCGTGTTCTCCCTGTGTCTGCGTGGGTTTTCTCCGGCTGTCAAAAACACATGTTGGATTGGCCACACAAAAGTGTTCATAGGTGTGAATGTGTGTGTGTCGCCCTGTGAAGGACAGGTGCCCCCTCCAGGGTGTGTTCCTGCCCTGTGCCCAGTGATTCCGTGTAGGCTCCAGATCCACTGCGACCCTGAATTAGAGAAGTGGTTACAGATAATGAATAAATGAATGATGTCGTTTGTTTGTATATTAACAGATACATTTCATTTTTATCCTAGATTTTGCTCATTCAGAACACACAGGCCTTGGTCCAGGCGATCTCTCTGATCCGGTGAGTGTGCTCCATATCCTTAATCAGCAGGAGAATAAAGTAACAGGCCATCAATTTTGCCACCAAAATTAGCAATGGTTTGAACCACATTCTTCTCCATAGTGTGGATCCCTCACATGGGGTTAGCCATGTTTACTCAGTCTGTGACACTGGCCACTAGGTGTCAGTCTAGTGACTTTATTATAACATGACAAACGATTATTAAACTCCTAACATTTGTTTTTTTTCCCCCTCCTTCGTTACAGAACACCTTTATTAAAGCCACAGATCCCATTAGGTAAGAGCTCTAATTCCATAACAAGAAGTATTTTCTCCTCAGTTACTTGTGATCAATCTGTTGTTATTATGTGGGTAATCTTTAACATGATTCTTGTCCTATTCTTCTAGGTTTGCTTTTGCCTGACAGACAGTACAGGTCCATGCCTACACATGGCATCGGTCGTTACAGATATCTCCTTCCTAAAGAGCAGGTAGGGCATAGTATAGACATTTATTTTTCTAATTTGGTAAACCCTGCATCAGGTGTGTGTCCATAAATGAATATACATATTGTTATACTGTTATATTCATAAGTCAAAAATGGTTATTGTTATTTTCTGACTCATTAAAATATGTATTAATTGCTCATTGTAAAATACTAACCACTATCTCTTCTGAATCTCGTCTCCATTGAAACTTGAATTATTATTTACAGCCAAAGAAAAAAAAGGAAAAGATTCAGATGAAACAGATCAAGGCTGCGACTGATACTCAGTATGGCGTCCTGAACGTGGCAGTGTCCGGATATGACATGACCCTGGTGGAGCATTACTATCAGTACATCCATAACCTGTGCAATCACCTTGAAATCAAAGTGGATGAAAGGTACATTAATAATTTTCATTGTATTTTGTGTTAAGACAAACTTTTATTAAACTATATGTACTGTGTAGGTGGATTTAAAGCTGCATATTTCTCTTCCTCCATTCTTTTGTTAAGCTACGCTTTGCCCACCAAAAGCACAGAAGTCATGGTGATGCCAGAGCAAGGCACGAAGATGTACGTGGACATGGTCCTCAAAACCCATGAGAGGGTTGTTCAGGTAAAAGCAATTCTGCATCAGAGTTTCTTTGATCTTTTTTTCTTAAGGAATTTTTCATGATGAACATGTATTTAGCGATAATCATAAATGGTCAATGATATGAATAACATAGTGGCGCAGCAGGCAGTGTTCCAATCACACAGCTCCAGAATCCTGGGGTTATGGGTTACAATCCCGCTCCGGGTGACTGTCTGTGAGGAGTGTGGTGTGTTCTCCCTGTGTCTGCGTGGGTTTCCTCCAGGTGACTGTCTTTGAGGAGTGTGGTGTGTTCTCCCTGTGTCTGCGTGGGTTTCCTCCAGGTGACTGTCTTTGAGGAGTGTGGTGTGTTCTCTCTGTGTCTGCGTGGGTTTCCTCCGGGTGACTGTCTGTGAGGAGTGTGGTGTGTTCTCCCTGTGTCTGCGTGGGTTTCCTCCAGGTGACTGTCTTTGAGGAGTGTGGTGTGTTCTCTCTGTGTCTGCGTGGGTTTCCTCCGGGTGACTGTCTGTGAGGAGTGTGGTGTGTTCTCTCTGTGTCTGCGTGGGTTTCCTCCGGGTGACTGTCTGTGAGGAGTGTGGTGTGTTCTCCCTGTGTCTGTGTGGGTTTCCTCCGGGTGACTGTCTGTGAGGAGTGTGGTGTGTTCTCCCTGTGTCTGCGTGGGTTTCCTGCGGGTGACTGTCTGTGAGGAGTGTGGTGTGTTCTCCCTGTGTCTGCGTGGGTTTCCTCCAGGTGACTGTCTGTGAGGAGTGTGGTGTGTTCTCTCTGTGTCTGCGTGGGTTTCCTCCGGGTGACTGTCTGTGAGGAGTGTGGTGTGTTCTCCCTGTGTCTGCGTGGGTTTCCTGCGGGTGACTGTCTGTGAGGAGTGTGGTGTGTTCTCCCTGTGTCTGTGTGGGTTTCCTCCGGGTGACTGTCTGTGAGGAGTGTGGTGTGTTCTCTCTGTGTCTGCGTGGGTTTCCTTCGGGTGACTGTCTGTGAGGAGTGTGATGTGTTCTCCCCGTGTCTGTGTGGGTTTCTTTCGGGTGCTTCTGTTTCCTCCCACGTTCCAAAACACATGTTGATAGGTGGATTGGTGACTCAAGTGTCTAACTGGATAAGCTCTTACAGGCAATGAATGAACGAGTGATATGAATAACAATAGCACCTCCTTCTGGAGCATTCCCTATCACTGAGTGAGTATGTAAGTATGAGTGACTGAGTTAGTTACTTATGGCTCTTTTCCACTGCATAGAACCTGCACGGCTCTTTTGCTTTTCCACTGGCCAAATCTGGTCCTGACCTTGGAACCGGGTATGTTTTCAGTCTCAGCTCCCCCAGGGTTCCATCCGAGCCGAGTAGCTAATAAATGGTGACGTGTAAACCCTGCAGAGCGCTGATTGGCCAGAGCCATGTTAATTATCACGAAAAGCAGAGTTTATTCAAATCCAGCACAAACCGCTGCTTGTACAATCTCTTAACTTACAGCAGCTTTCACATTTATTTTCATTGGACTCAACAGCAGCTCATAACTTTACCTCGAGGTGTTTTGAAGAGGTTTATTTCCTCCTTGGGTCGGTGGCCGACGAAGATTTCCAGTGAAGGCTGAATGTGCAACAAGTAACTGATCTGTGAGAACTGAGCGTGGAGCCATGGTTTAGTTCAAAAAACAAAAACAACATGCGAATACATGATGAGTAAACAGCGCCTAACGTTTCTGCTGCCGTTGCTGTGGTTTTCGAAAAGCCAGCGATTCCTGTTAGAGACAGGGTTTTGCTGGGGGAGCACTGCCAGTGGAAGAGCAACAAGAAGCAACAAGCTTTAAGCGTTTCGAGCCATGCAGAGTCGAGTCGATTAGAGCTGGACCCATTGTGTGGAAAAACAACATTACTTACTTACTTAGTTACAAGCCAGTTCCATGAGGTGCTTAAAATCTAGATACAAGAACACTACAAGTCCAAAAAGCAGCATCGTTAACAGTAAAAGTGTATTAACAGTGTTCAGTGTTACTTGTGCATTCATTAGTTCTCTGTATGTGCACTGTTTTCCAGATAAGCCAGTTGAAGGCAACACTGGCTCCGATATTTATGGAAGTCCTTCTAAAAAACCAACCAGAAGGTGTTCAGCTCTCCGTAAAAGAGGTAAACAAAAGAGGCCATATTGGTTTTATTGTATGCTGAATTCTCTGTAAACTGATGTGATAGATATCGCAATACGTCATCATGAAATAACCTAAAAATAAAGCTTACTTTCAATTAAATTAATCATTTCAAGCACTGCATTCAGGGTTTTATTGTTGTTCTTCTTTCTCAGCACACTGAGACCGATTACCAGACCCGGTTTAAGGCTCGACCAGAACTTCAGGGACTGATAGCACAAATTGGTTGAAGTCATTCGAATTTGAAGATATCTTGGTTTGGATGCAGTTAGCATTTTTCCCCTCATGACCCAGATGGACAAACATATGGACTGTGTTGTTGGACTTCATCTCAATATGAATATGTATAAAAAAAGGACAATTTTTTTTGTACATACCTTAGTTTTCCAGTTACATTTTGGAATGTAATGATGTACTTGAAATACATTTTACATATCATTGCAGTTGGAACATAATTTTGTATCTCCAAATTGATAACTTTGAAATCTTATGTGTGATGTACCAAATATGTTTGGACCATTTGCACTGGTGACATTTTCTGCAAGGAGATACTGTACAAAGTTTTGGTTCCACAATAAAGATGCCTGTGATCATTCATTTATCGTCTGAAATCCCTTATTCGTTTTTTTCCAAATGGCAATTTGAATTTTTTGTGTACACTGTAATGAAAAAAAGACTAATAAATACGTGAGTATTTGATAATATTTTGGTGGATTATTTTCGTTAAAGGCTAAGCACCACTTAATGGACCTCCATGAATATTTGACATTATTGTAGTGACTGACAGATATAAGTATGAATTAAAATGAAAATAGCAGCTTAATTTGCTTTAAAACTGATAATTTTATTAAATTGATGGAAAAACCCGAGCTTGCTACGGAAATTCTCGAACGCAACCGTGACGTCACTGGTGGACAACAGCTGAACAACGCCGCGGTAAAACACCGTTATGACTGACTGTTATGACAGTATCTAGCTAAATAACCAACATTATTCATGACAATAGCCTAGCAATAAGCTAAACTCAAATGTAGAGGTACCGTTATTCTTGTAAATGTGATCGAAGTCGAACTCGAATTCATCCGACACTATAAACCTCCGTAATGCAGCTACGTAGCCGAGTATAATCTGAGACACCGAGTTTAGCGAGTCAAGCTAACGTTAACTAACACCAACTAAAACAGGCGAAGTGAGTGTCCTTACCCTGTTTACCTCCATGTTACAGAGGCTCTTGAACACCTTTCGTTGGTGTCCTTACATGCCCATAGTGTTGGAAAAGCGCCAGTGAAATGAGCTACAGATAACGGAGTGAGCGGATGGTCCTTTCCAAAGTGCCCGTTTAAAGTGGACAAATTTAGTCCATTTTCTGGATATTTTGGGATCTTTGGGCCATTTGTTCACAGATGTCCCACTGTACATTGAATGATTGCAGCCAAAAACAACACACCTTTTCATCATTTTGCATTAAATTAAGTGCAGCTTCTAGAGTTGTTGTCCACCGTCTACGTCACAGGCAAGACGCCTATTAGAGTTTCCCAACACCGTGGGGGGGGGGGGGACCAACGGTCTTTTAAACCTTATTCCTTCAATTAGTAAGAAATAACATGTTTTCTGACGATCAATAAACACAAGTTAGGAACTCAAACTCCACTGTATTTATTTGTTTAACACTTTCATATCGCTGCTGCATAGCCTTTAATCTATTGCATGTTTTAAAGCTACTGTTCCCTTTACGTTCATGAATAAACTACATTACCCAGAACCCTCAGCTGAATGTACATAGCAACCGTCCCTAGCAACCGAGAGCTTATGTTGGGCACGACGTTTGCGGATTTCAGTCGAATTAAATTTTGTTATTTTACTGGTCGCTAAATAAGACATGGGCAGAGACTATTACGCTGCTTTGGAAATCAACAGAAATGCGACAGACGCCGACATCAAAAAGGCGTAAGAATAATTTAATTTTTGCTTTTTTTTATTTCTCCAGGTTAACAATGTTATATGCCATATTTTAAATTACAGTTAAAGTCATTAGATGTTTAATAAATATTATAGAATTCTACAAATCCAGATTTCTTTCCGACATATAAAGTGTTTCAATATGGATTTAGCTAGCTAGCATAGCTACACTTCACAGAATTCTTCACAGGTTTAGCAGCATTAGAGAAACCTCAATTTTTAACATTTAATTCTCCATATAAAAATATAGGTGGAAGGTGCAGTTTCAGACTGTATACATTACAGACTATAGTCCACCTGTTGCTCTGCATACTTGTTTGCCCACTTCTACCCAGTTCTCCAAAGGACAGGACCCCCACAGAGCAGGTATGATTTGGGTGGTCAGCTACAGTGACACTGACATAGTGTGTTATGCTGATATTAGTGGATCAGACACAGCAGTGTTGAATGATGTACCACCTGCTGTCTGCTGGTCCTGTGGGCCTCCTGACCTTTGGAGAACAGGGTAAAAGTGGGCAAACAATATATGTGCAGAAACAGATGGACTACAGTCTGTAAATGTAGAACTACAACGTGAATTTGTATGTTGTGGTTTATTACAGTGTATGACTTTTTTGGCCAGTCTGTGTAGGTGTGTTCTCTAAGTTTATCCATGTACCTAACAAATTAATATATTTTCCATTGCCCTAATTTGTCTGATATCAGGTATCGTCGACTGGCCTTGAAATATCACCCTCAGAACAGCAGCCAACCCGGAGCGTATGACAAATTCAATGAACTTGCTGAAGCTTATGAGGTCCTGAGCGATCGTAAGTGTGTACGAATGACATTAAGTCGAAATGATCAAAGCTTAAAGAGTGTAAAAGATTTATTTCAATTATTCTTCTCATCATTATGAGGTGTGCTATCAAATCTTAACAAGAATTGTCCAACGTCTTGTCTACTCACTTCCTAGAAGGGGGACAAACTGGTACCTCGAATAAAAACAGGATTATCAGGTGTCTGCAGTTTTCAGCCATATTGTTTTCAGTCTATTATTGTAGTTATAGATAGGTCAATAAAGATATGCACAGCCAGATTAAGGGGTCTGTTCATTTACTGTTTATAACAGTTTTAAAGGTTAAATTTTACCTGCAGTTCGGAAGAAGGCCACATATGATAAGTTCGGAGAAGAGGGTCTTAAAGGTGGAATCCCCCCAGAATCAGCAGCAAGTGGAGCATGGTCTTCAGGATACGTCTACCATGGAAATCCTAATAAAACATTCAGGCAGTTTTTTGGAGGGGACAACCCTTTTGCTGGTGAGCCAAGACCTGTTATAGTAAAATACCTCATGAGGGTTGTGTTGGGTTCTACTTTATATCACTGGCAGTTTCATAATCTCTCCTCAGATTTCTACACTGCAGATGGAAATGAAGTGAGCATTGATTTCGGGGGGCTTCGTGGACGAGGGGTGAAAAAGCAGGACCCTCCGATCGAGCGTGACCTTCATCTGGCTTTGGAGGACCTTTTTTACGGATGCACTAAAAAGATAAAGATATCACGGCGGGTAAGAGTGTTACTCGATGTTACAAGAGAGGGAACATAATTAATATCAGCATGGCTGTGGTTCGGTTGTAGGCTGAAGATGAACACAGAGGTGCTGATAGTCAGTAAGGTCGCCACCTACAGTGACACTGCTTTTATACAACACTTCTACAAGCTCCATTTATTAGAGAACAGTGATAAGTCTAAACAGGTTATTACTTGTTCGTTAAGTGAAAAATTGTTTGGGCTGCGCTTACACAAAAAGTTCCACAACTGAACTGGGTTTGGACTGTGGTGAAGTAAAACACACATTCTCCTGCACACCACTGTGCTACTTTGTGTATGTTTACATTACCCCAGGCCAGCCGGGCCATATCACATTAATTTAGCTGTATTAGGACGCGTAAAGTCACTGCTACTGCCATAGAGCCCCTCTTTGAAAGCCCTTCTCATGTGATATTGCTTAATAACTGTTAATAGATCCCACCTGTGAAGTGGAGTGATACATGTAGTTTTTAAAGTCCCAATGTTGTTATATTCTGTATCAACACTCACAGAATGTCTGTTGTCCAATCAGATTACTTGGTCAGAAGTAACTGCTGACTAAATTGGCAGCTTAAATCACTCCTCTGTGTTAGTTTTATAATGACGAGACCAATAGAAATCCTCCAGGATGACAGTTCTATTAAATCCCATTCAAAAATGAGCTTTTTCTTTCTCCATGTTTTGTTTGGACAGTGACAGTGTAGTGTGTGTCCTACTCTAATTATCGTTATCGGTTTAACTTGGAGTTTCAGGGCATATGTTTGTGACTATTCCAGGCCATAACAGTATCATATCTCTTTAGGTAATGAACGAGGACGGCCACACTTCCAGCATCAAGGACAAGATATTGACCATCACAGTGAAACCAGGCTGGAGCGAGGGGACACGGGTCACCTTTCCCAAAGAGGGGGATCAGGTGTGATGATGGACTGCTTCCATTATTTCTGATTTATTTCGTTTCAAAAGATTACAGCAACGTTATTTGGCTGCCCCAATTTCTCCTCAGGGTCCGAACAACGTCCCAGCAGATATTGTTTTCATCGTTCGCCAAAAGCCACATCCTCGGTTCGTCTGTCGAAAAAATTATTTGATTTACACAGCGCATATTTCTCTGGAGATGGTGAGGTGCTACATTTTTTAGCTTTTAGTATTTTTTATCACTTTTAAAATTACACAAAAGGATGTTTTTTTTTTTTTACTTTGAATGGAATGTGTCATAAAACCCTCATGTCTTACTTTTAAATGTACGTTACTGTAACAAACGTTAACGTTGTGTCTTTGACTTGTGAAAATAAGCAGTTTCTGATACAGCTGATTTTGCTCCTCAGGCACTGACAGGTTTCTCAGTTGAGGTGGAGACACTAGATGGCAGACTTCTCAACATCCCAGTAAATGACATTGTACAGTGAGTAGAACATTTATCTTCCAGCCTTTGTAGAATTGCTTAAGGAAGAAAAAAATATATATATATTTCTTGTTTCCTCCAGCCCTCAGTACAGTAAAGTGATACCAGGGGAGGGAATGCCTACATCTGACAGTCCGTCTACTAAAGGGGATCTGATCATCCAGTTTAACACTCACTTCCCAGAGAAGCTCACAGCTGAGAAGAAACGTCTCCTCAAGCAAGTCCTCACCCTGTAACTTACAGTGAACGTCTGTGGATTTACATTTGCATTTCTATTCTACTCCATCATCAAAATCAATCTCAGACTTCTTCACCACAGCGATTTGTCTTTCAGAAATAAAAACACGTTTTTCTAAAAGCTTTATTAGCAGATATTTAAAAAAAGGACAAGGTAAAAGAAAGGGAAGACCAGCTTTCCAGTCCCCGGGACAAACTTGAATGAAACAGGGAGGGGATTTCAGGGGGGCAACCAAAGGTTTTTTTTTTAAACTAAAGCAAACATCACATCAGCACGACACCCCCTACAGGTGACAGCCAGGTCTAAAGAGGAGTAGCCAAGTTATGACGAGCTGCCATCATCGCACGTTTCAGCTGCTCGTAAGTGACGAACATCACCACGTTCCAAGAGCCCAGCCTTAGAAAAGAAGGCATGAATCTGTAAGAGATGGTGGGAGAGTTGTAAACACTTAACCAGCGAGCTGTAGCACTGAATGGAGACAGTGGTTTGGGTGGAATGAGAGCATTTACCAAGTGCAAATTTTAAATATAAATGTAAGAGTATTTTACCCTTTGTAAAAAGCCTTAGGCCCCTCTTTGGTCAACATGGCCACAGCACAGTTCAGGGCACTACTGTACTGGCCTTGGGCAGAGTTCATGTATCTTGTTTTCACGACATCCACTGGAGAAGCAATGACTGTGGTGCAGAATCCAGCACCAAAAGCTGAAGTGAAGTGGCATGGAAGATCATCTGTGGGGGGTGAAGTTAAACCACTTTAGACACATCTACTGGCACCACATCCTGTAAATTCTATTTGCTGTTTCTTACCAGTCATAGGAGTAGATCGCAGAAGAGCATCCTTAATGAGATCATAGGTCACCAGCTCTGTACAGTTGACAATGGCATTGCGGGCGACATTTGGTCCAGTTCCTGAGAAGACAGCAGACCAAGACAATTCAGACCAAACCAGAACTGATTATTCGATGCCATGCAGTTTTAGAAAATCCATCTCCTCACCTTTCCACAGGCCGCGGATCCCCTCTTCTTTAGCAATGGTCCGATAAGCATCCATAGTGCCCTGGTAACGTTTGTTAGCCACAGAAGCGCTAACCTGAGCCTGGAAACGGACCTTCACCACATCCGTGGGTTGAGCCACAGCGACAGCCAGGGCTCCGGTGGTACAGCCTGCCAGCAGGCGACTGCCAATCCCGACATCTAGCGGAAGAGGATTGTGTTTATATGCCATGCTCATGTCACAAAACAGGAAATTTAAGTGAGGCTAGAAGGTGCATGAACTTACGCTCAGAGCCTTTGGTGTAGAACTGTTTGACAGAGTCATACAAGCCGATGCGGACCGACGCAAAGCTCATCTGTCTCTGCAGTCCAGCCACCAGGCCGCTATAGAGACTCTTTGGCCCCTCTGTGCGCACCATGGTGTTGATGGTGCCGAACACACCACGGTACTGCGTCGCCTGAGCATGACTCGCTTTGGCAGTTCCGCTGGACTCCCCTTGGATCTGTACAGAACAAAACGGGCATAGAAATACTTTACAGGAACTAGGAAAGGGTGTGAAAGGAAGAGGAGGGACACAGTCTCCAGCCACTGGATGTCCATGATGTAGTGATCCAGGATCGGGAAGGTCCTAGGGTCTAAGCATCAGCTCCTTGCTCAGCTTTCTCGACTAGTGCGTAGAAGACAATTGGAAAATAAGAGTGGAGAAAAGAAATGGGAAAAAGCTAGAGTCAGTGTGGGATTTAAAGTATTCAGAATACAATTAGTCAATCTGGCAGCTTTTCAGCCTGCTATTCTGCTTTGGAAGAGATATCAGACAATGTCCTCCTGTAAATTAATATCAAATTATTCATCCGCTGCTGGGAGAAGACATTCATCCACAATTATTTACATAATCCACAAGAGAACCTTTACCTGGAGCCTAACTTTGGCTGTGTCCAAAGGGAAGGTGACGAGGTCAGCGATGCAGGCAGCAGTTCCGGCGCCGATGAACTTGACTGCTGCCGTTGGAGGCACATCAGCGGGTCCAAAACCAACCATTTTTGCGGTTCCCAAATTTCAGGATTGGATAGAAGGATGGCGGTGGATGTCTTGAAGCCAAATGAAGTGAAAACCAGATAGGTGAACTCTACCCAAATCTGATGGAGGAGAAGATACAATGTATGGGTATAGTTTGATTTTCAAGCCTCATAACTCCACCCAACAGTGAAGACCAACCTGGATAATGTTATAAATGACATGAACCTCGCTGAGATTGTTCATGATGGTGCTGTCATCCCCTAAAAAGAGCCCGATACGCTTTTCTTAATTCCAGTTCACAAAGTGAAGACAGCACTAAAGGAGTAGGGAACATGTTCAGCTTTTGTCTGAAGTTCTCGATAAACCAGAGCCCAGTCTGATAGGTCTCTCTTCTGTTAGAAAAACAAGCCTGGGACATTGTGTCCCCAGCCACTGGAAACAAGTGTTCAAAAGGGTGGGGGCGGGGGGTTTTGGAGGACCAGCACAAAGCCGAAACCTCTCCCTTTGCAAATTTACAGAAGTGCTGTGGTTTCCTGATTGGTTCTGAGCTCTGTTGCTAAGCTCATCTTCCTGCTCTGAGTCAAACAAAACAAAGAGCTGAAGTCAGTTGTGGGGGTGGGAGGCCGAATAAGATAAGGACTTTAAATGACTCTGTGCTTACTATGATACTCTATTACACATAGTTTTGGAAACTACACAATTTACTTGGTGAGATGTGTTTTAACAGTTGTAAAGTGTATTTTTTTCTGCTGTTTTATATAAACAAGGCCAACTTCACTGGAGAAATTGGGGCAAGTTTCATATTCATCGACACCAAAGGGTTCTATTTAAACTCAACTGTGCCCTCTTTTAGGAAGAATTTAATGTGTGAATTTTATGGGATTTTAAGCCCTGGCGGTACTTATAAAAAAAAAAGAATGTAAAGTAATGGACATTTACCACAAAAGCATTTGCTTATACCTACATACATATTTAACTATTGGGTGTCAATATAAAACAAACATTTTTTAATACTCAACACTACTAAATACTCATTTTTACATTTTTTTAAAAGCCTTTATTTGTAGTCAGGCCACTTGGGTGAAAACGGTTGGTTAAAGATGGACTGAGATGTCCTCCTTTGTTTACCTTCACTCAAGAAACCCCGGGCAGTGAAGCCAGAAGAGTCAGGCTTCTCTAAACGCGTCTCTCTCGTTGAAACTACTTTCAACTATAATCTGGTTTTCTTGTCCTTCCATAGAAAGTCGTTCAGAAAACGAACACCTAAAAAACATAATCCTGAAGAAAGCAGAACAAACACAAACAAAGGTGAGCTCGACGACTTCCTGCTGACGTTTCTAAAACTTTAAACGTAAATTCACGGTTAGAAACGTAATTTACTCACTCTTAAGCTTTAAAACTTACCGTTCACCGGACAAATAGAGGAATGTAAAATAAAGAAAACGTGTGTCTTCGTCTGAAAAGACCAACGGAAGGAAGGTAATTTCGCTTGTTTTCGACCGAGCAAACAACTGGCGAGTAATGAATTGAGGAAGCGGTTGCTTTTATACTCTACCGGCATTTTTTTTTAAACGCCCGTTTTCCGGAAAGCCCCGCCTCCTGGCTACGATTGGCTGGAACACCTACTGTTTTCATTTGCATAGAAACGTTCAATAGGTATTATGCAACGCACTCATTTGCATGCTGCATTTCGATTGGCTACTCGTAAACAGTCGGCTAATTTGCATGTATAGCTGTCGCGTGTTCGTCGGAAAACAGGTGGAAAAAAGCTCCCCCTCTCGCTGTCGCTGCTGCAGCATTGTTTACTGGTCCAAACTGGTCATAGTGGCCAAATGTTTGTAGACAGAGTTTGTTAAACTTTGCTTGTTCTGGATAGGCTTTTCACTACTTGTTGGAATATTTCTGTGGGAATTTGATTGTGTAGGTGTCATATATCATGCTCAACCAAAACATTTTGTATAAGCTTTTTAAAATGCCTAATTTCTGTTATTTAATGAGGGGAGGCAAAATACAATGCTTTTAGGGCGTATTAATGACAAATAGGTTAATAACACTGATAAGTAATTGAGGCAATATATTAATCAATATGTTATGGTAGGTGTAGTAGTACATCACATGTCCTAACAGCTCAGTTCAGGCCCAGTTTGCACAGCCCTTGCCCATAGTGTAAATAACTGCAATACGCTTCCACAGTACCTCTTATTCCTGCAGGTAAAACAATCTGCGAATCAGACATTCGGCCCTTAAAATGAACTGCTGAGTCACAATGAGTAGTCAGTATAAGAGCACATATGTGATTAATCTGAGAATAGCGTCATCTGGTTCCCACTTCCCATTTAAGGAAACTGTTTCATTATGTAATACAGGCATCCATTAACTCAGACTTTGATGTAAAGGCTGGAAAGTATGCATGGGCATTTATGGCTTATCCCATAAAAGCAGCAGCTCTGTTTAGAGAAAGTGTAAGCAAAGACCTTACATTGCACAGCGCTAACAGCATCATGGAGTAGATTCATTTAAAGCGGTCTAAAGTATTCTACTGTCCAAACGGAGTGGGATTGAGTTGATATTTGAATCTGAATTAGAACCAACACTCATTAGCTGCACACTGCTACCTCTTAAGACATTAAGATTCAAGTGGCTGAATGCAGTCTGATCTTCACAGCAATGTTCATACACTGACAGTAAGGCCTTCCCAGAAATCTGTTACTGTAGCAAAATTTGGGCAACTTTAATTTCAGGAGAAACGTAGGATGAGCACATTTTGACAATTGACACGGACAATTTCACACAGAAAATTCACATACCAATATGTTTTTGGATTGTGGGAGGAAACCAGAGCGCCTGGAGGACACCCACATGGACAAGACACACTCATCATACACACTGACCCAAGGTGAGGACAGAGGGGCTGTGTGGTATCAGCGGTTCAAGATGAATTTATCTGAAGTTGTGCAGAATCAATTCTTTGAGGGTGGATTGACCTATAGGTTGATCAATATTGATCAATCAACAAACTCATCAGGGCGGCCCGGTGGCGCAGCAGGTAGTGTCGCAGTCACACAGCTCCAGGGACCTGGAGGTTGTGGGTTCCAGGTGACTGTCTGTGAGGTGTGTGGTGTGTTCTCCCTGTGTCTGCGTGGGTTTCCTCCGGGTGACTGTCTGTGAGGAGTGTGGTGTGTTCTCCCTGTGTCTGCGTGGGTTTCCTCCGGGTGACTGTCTGTGAGGAGTGTGGTGTGTTCTCCCTGTGTCTGCGTGGGTTTCCTCCGGGTGACTGTCTGTGAGGAGTGTGGTGTGTTCTCCCTGTGTCTGCGTGGGTTTCCTCCGGGTGACTGTCTGTGAGGAGTGTGGTGTGTTCTCCCTGTGTCTGCGTGGGTTTCCTCCGGGTGCTCCAGTTTCCTTCCACAGTCCAAAAACACACGTTGGTAGGTGGATTGGCGACTCAAAAGTGTCCATAGGTGTGAGTGTGTGAGTGAATGTGTGTTGCCCTGTGAAGGACTGGCGCCCCCTCCAGGGTGTATTCCCACCTTGCACCCAATGATTCCAAGTAGGCTCTGGACCCACTGCGACCTTGAACTTGAACAAACTCATCTATTTAAATAGTTTTTTATTGACAGGAATGAACATAGTATAAAAGGCTATTTTAACATTGTTCCTACTTAGCTATGAATCCATAATAATAATAATAACATAATAATAAATAATAAAGAGTTCACCATCTATGGACCCAACATTCATAAGCACTTTGTAAACACAGCTGTGAAGCTCTGTTCCTTCTGTAAACATCACTGTACTAATAAATAAATGATCAAATGTATTTACACTCCTCAGACTAGACAAATATAACAGAATAAATAAGAAAACCTTGTATCTCCAAAATGGCCGTTTTACAGAGAGGAAAATTCACATTTGAATGGAAGATAATACAGAATTCATTTATTCCAGGTTATTTTGGGTCATATCTATTGCATCTGTCTGTAATGAATTTTCAACACCATGTAAACAGTGGCTGGTCTTTTCATTCACTTTCTGTAGGCACTTCATCTTGGTGAGAGTACATCCTGCTCCCGCACAAGGCAGGAACACACCCCAGAATGGTCAGCAGTACGAGGATAACGCACCAATCTCCACAGAGTGACCCTAGGTAAGTTTCAAACCCAGGACCCTGGAACTGTATAGCAGCAGCACCACATTCAGCCTCACCATGGATATACAAGGTTTTGTCACATATGCAAAATTCCAAGGAAAAAAATATCAATATTGTGTCCATAAACTGTCCATATTCCTTGGAAACGTCCGGTTCCTATGTTAGTGAGCAGTGCAATGTCCAGCATTTGCAGGTCAACCTATCTTCTAGTTGCTGTTAGTATAAACTTTGGCCTTGTCTTTTCTGGTCTTCATCGCAATCCATGGTTAGGATCAGATTTCATTCCGTACTGTCTTCTGAATCTTCTTCCACCATCACAGAGGACATCCACGCCTGACTGTTGTCCTCTCCGGAAAGTATTCCGACTCGATCTGAGAGAGGTGTGTCGTGTGTCTCTCTACACCTTCTTTGCCTTCTTCTTAAAGCAGCGTCTCAAAATGGTGACTCCCATGATTGCTGGGCTCTCGTCATGGCTCTCTTGATTTGCTCATAGGAGACAAACATCACAATGTTCCAGGATCCCAGACGGAGGAACGAGGGCACGAACCTGGACGAGGGAGGAGAAGCGAGCAGCGTTATTTATTTTATTAATATTTGCTCTGTAAATGATTCTTACGTGGATCATGAACTATGTAAACACTCGGGATTGACGGATTCATTATTGCTTCTACAAATTATACGACCACAGTAAATGCTGTTCATGTACGTAATCATTAATGTGAACATTTCCTCACCCCTTGTAGAAGGCTGTTGGTCCCTCCTTGGCCAGCATGTTTATGGCACAGTTGATGGCACTGTTATACTGACCCGGGCTAGAGTTCATGAAGCGGGTCTTGACCACGTCCACTGGAGACGCCACGATGGTGGTGCAGAACCCAGCTCCAAATGCAGCCGTGAAGTGACAGGGCAGGTTATCTGAAGGTAAATTCACAAACAGGACAGAATTAGATGTTGTGTGCTTAACGGCAACATCAAGGGTGTTTGTTACTGTTTAATGTTACTGTTTCATACCTGTCATGAGGTCATACTTCAGTATCAGCTCCTTGATGATGTCATAGGTGACCAGCTCAGCGCAGTTCACGATGGCATTTCTCGTGATATTAGGCATGCAGCCTGGAACACAATCATTTCCCCACAGTTATACTTCTGTCACAATATAGTTTGGAAAATAAATGAACTCTAAGCAGCATTTCTCACCTTTCCACAGTCCCTTGACCCCTTCGTCACGAGCGATGGTCCGGTAGGCGTCTAACGTGCCGTTGTATCTTCTAGCTCCTTCTGTGACTCGTACCTGAGCCTGGAATCGCACCTTGACCACATCTGTCGGCTGCGCAAACGCCACGGCCATCGCACCGGTCGTACAGCCAGCCATCAACCGGCTCACAATGCTAGCATCTGGGCAAATAGAGAGAGAACACTGTTAATACATGGGTACACGGGTGTGTTCTCCCTGTGTCTGCGTGGGTTTCCTCCGGGTGACTGTCTGTGAGGAGTGTGGTGTGTTCTCCCTGTGTCTGCATGGGTGTCCTCCGGGTGACTGTCTGTGAGGAGTGTGGTGTGTTCTCTCTGTTTCTGTGTGGGTTTCCTCCGGGTGACTGTCTGTGAGGAGTGTGGTGTGTTCTCCCTGTGTCTGCGTGGGTTTCCTCCGGGTGACTGTCTGTGAGGAGTGTGGTGTGTTCTCCCTGTGTCTGCGTGGGTTTCCTCCGGGTGACTGTCTGTGAGGAGTGTGGTGTGTTCTCCCTGTGTCTGCGTGGGTTTCCTCCGGGTGACTGTCTGTGAGGAGTGTGGTGTGTTCTCCCTGTGTCTCCCTGGTCTGTTCATTCACACAGTCAAACTTTTCAAGAGCTGGATATTGTTTTTAATGAGATGTCTGAGGGTGGTCAATTACGGCTCATGTTCAGTTCTAAAAAAGGGATGATTGATGTTTAAGGTCGTAAATATTTAGTCATATTTCTGTCTTTTAATCTAGCAATTGTAGTGTAATACAGACACTCCACCCATATCACACCATGTTCGGAGACTCACTTTCAGTTCCTCGGGTGTAGAACTGCTTCATGGAGTCATACAGGCCGATTCGGACCGAGGCGAAACTCATCTGTCTCTGGAGTCCAGCCACCAGACCATTATAGAGACTCCTCGGCCCCTCGGTGCGCACCATGGTGCTGATGGTGCCGAAAACGCCGCGGTACT
The DNA here is from genome assembly GCF_029633855.1 of Hoplias malabaricus. Lineage (NCBI taxonomy): Eukaryota > Metazoa > Chordata > Actinopteri > Characiformes > Erythrinidae > Hoplias > Hoplias malabaricus. Next base: position 28,715,039 of record NC_089817.1, read on the forward strand.
TCACCCCCACCGTTCCCTCCGTCACCTTGGACTCTCCCTGGATCTGAAATCAACAGAAACCAAACCATGATCAGAATACATCAGGTGGGAGGACAAAGGAGACTTTAGCTGATGTCTTATGATGCTCAGATATTTCTCCTGAGAAAAAGAGCAAATGAATCTGACATGAGTTTCAGTGGAGATCTTAGAGAAGTCTCACACTGGGCTCCGATTTACTGAGATGAAAACAATGATGTTCATCTTCAACTGAACTAAAGACAGGAGTACACCCACATCTCGTCCAAGACCGAGAGCCCTTCATGATTTTGATGCTGTGAGTAAAGTCTCCCGAGCCATGAATGAGCAATAATAACATTTCAAAGGCCTACCAAAGTGATTCTGAGTAATTGCATGCATTTTTTAAAACCAGTGGGTCTTATGTTAATTTATTGATGTAATTATTCTGGACACATTCAGCTGGATCTCACCTGGAGCCTCACTTTGGCCGTATCTAGGGGAAAGGTCACCAAGTCTGCAATGCAGGCCGCCGTTCCAGCGCCGAAGAACTTGACGGTGGCGGTGGGGGTCAAGTCTTTGGGCTTAATTCCAACCATCTCTGCCTTTTTCAGCTCCGAGCTTTTATTCTGAATGTTGTTTTGAAACAACGTGCTTCAATACCTGAGCGGGGCGGAGGTCAGGTTAGTGAAAACTGGTACGACAACAGAGAACATTGTTAGAAAAATGTTACGGCTTGTGTGTCTTGGAAATAATGTATATGTAATGTGTACATTGCCAGAGAGTTGTGTCTTTAGAAACTAGAGATAATAATGCCATGAGAATCTTGTAACACTTGTACCTCAGGTCTCCTCCACTGGGATTCTTCTCTGTTGGGTCAAGCCTTTTCCACGTTCAATGTCTTTGGCCATAAAAATGATGGGATTTGAAATAATATCCCAAAGTAGCATAACACTGTAGGCAGATTATAAAGAGAAGGCTGAGAAGCTGATTCTGTATCACTGCTGCACAAAGAAAGCCATGTATCTCCATTTTTTTACATCATTTGAGCACATCAGAGTCTCGTTACGCTGTGCGACTGCATCACCAATGAAATGGACCAATGAAAATGCGCCAAAATAACTTAAAAGTGCATGATTTCCTTCTGTAAAGGTACCATTTTGTAGATACATGGTTTTGCATTTGTTTTTCTCTTTTGGACAGGGATGATACGGAAGCCTATAAAACATTTACACCAGTTTATTTACCTTGCTGTGAAAATTTCCAATTGCGATTCCTGTCAGGAAATTGATGGAAACGTATCCCAGATTCTCGCAGGGTGTACTCCAAAGTGGCTGAGGTTACCAGTGTCTGGCGAGCTGTCACAGGACTCCTCCTTTTTATAGGCAGCCGCTCAGGTTGTTCCCGTCGTCCTGTCTGCTCTAAGATTAACTCTGTCTACGTCATCTCAGCATAGGCCCGGCTGTTTACTGCTCCTGTTTCTGAACACATGAAGCTGAACAGGCCGCTGATGTTTCTATGTTGTCATGACATGATGTTGACACAGTTTATGTCATTTTGATTTGTGTTATTTCCACAGGGGATCGTTATTTCAAAAGGGAATACGCTGAAAACGAGATGTAAACAAAGTCATTTCAAGTGGTTTGATGAAAAATGGTTGGACGTATGGTGGTGGTGATAGGAACCAGACGTCACAATGTTATAGTACAATGTTCTGTTATGATGACAGTGACAATATTTTATTCACATGGAGAAGAAGAGCAGTATTTGAATCAGGAAAGGGACCAGGAAGTTTGCCAGGGACTGAATTTCACAGATTGAGATATTATTGGCTCGAAGGTCTGCAGAGGCTTGTTTTCTCGTCCAATCCCGGAAGAGGCTCGTTCGGTCAGTTTCAGTAGCAGCTCCATAGAGCGGAGCTGGTTTCAATCTCTTCAGCTTTTTAATCGTCAGTGAATAGGCCAAGGTTTTTAAAGTAACTCTGATAAACTCATAAGCCCTTGCACTTAGGCTTTTGTGGAAAATGTTACGCTTGTCCTACGCCTCATTTTGACCTGTAACTTCCTCTTGTAACTCCTTATGTCCCAAAACAGGGCCTTTCCCAGCACTGATTGTAATGGATTCAAAATTTATAAAAAAAAAATTTAAAGCAATGTCTCGTGAGAACAAGTTCCTATCACCACCACTGTGAACACCTCTTGGAGCATTTCTTACTAACCATTTGAAAATATGTTGATTTCAGGAAGCTTCTGCAGAGAAAAGGTAATAGACAAAAAATAGAACAAAGAAAATTATATATATATAATAGTTCAGTCCCTGTTTTTTTCTTTTGAGAGTAAATGTTGTAATGAATGTAGGTCAGGGGTCAGCAGACGCATGCAGGAGCCTTGACGCAGTCGGAAATCTGACAGAACATCTTGAACCTGGACTTGAGCCCGATTACTTTATTATTGCCCCCATGTCTCAACCCCCATCCCATGGTATTTGCAGGTCTTTTAAAGCATACGGATCCCAATGAGGGTCCTGATTGATTGCATGCAGATGCCTTGTATGCAAACCCCTCTCTGCCATCTTTGGACTGACTGACGTGTGCACAGTGTTTTCCTGGGACTGGGGACATTACTCAACTTTTATGGATTCAAGAAAAAGCAGTGGGGGCGAGACAAAAAAGAATTACATGCAGTGGTTCATCTACTTCTTTGAACAAGAGGTGAAACTTGAAATAACAATATGTTTTACCCAATTTTGCTTCAAATGTTTTGTTTTTTTCTCTTATATTACAGACGTTCAATTGTGCACACAGCTTGGATGATCTCCATAGTAAAGCAGGAACTGAAACGGGACGCTCTGGAGCATCGGCACATGCTCAATGCAAAGCATTAGTTAGTGATATAAAGCCTCCAGCTTTGGTTAGGAGTTAGGAGTGGTGTTTTTCATCACACGACATCAGTTCTTGACCTCACTAATGCTCTGTTTTCCAACAACTAATGCGTAGCCGTCCTAGACGTGTAAAGGCTTAAATTCAGAGGGAATGTTGTGTGAGCAGGTATTGAGCAGTTTCTGACATATATTGTGTATACATCACTTTGTTGGACCTTAAGGCCATTGCTGAACCTTTGCTATGTTTACTTTTCCTCTCATGAAGCATGGGATTTCATCTGCTACACGTGAGTAGAAAAACCTTGAGGGAATTGAGAGACGATGGAATGTGGCATTTCTTCTTCGCAGCAAACCCAGTGTCCTTGAAAACAAAGTTAGCGAGAGGCTGTAGAAATATTTTATTTTTGGTTCTGTACCCTTTAAATCTACAGGCGGTTCTTTAAACAATCATATTCATAAATAAGATGAGCAACAGATTTTTCTATGAGCTGCACGTTTAAGCGAGGAGCCGTTAAACTACTGTCATCAGTTTGTCAGACCTTATACACGATGATGACATTTTTGGCCCAAGATCAAATCTTAGCACCTTAAAACAACATTAAGTTAAAATTATTCATTCATTCATTATCTTTAAGCACCTATCCAGTTCAGGGTCGCAGTGGGTCCAGAGCCTACCTCGAATCATTGGGCGCAACACAGGGCAACACACACATTCACTCACACACTCACACCTACGGACACTTTTGAGTCTCCAATCCACCTACCAACGTGTGTTTTTGGACCGTTGGAGGAAACCCACACAGACACAGGGAGAACACACCACACTCCTCACAGACAGTCACCCGGAGGAAACCCACGCAGACACAGGGAGAACACACCACACTCCTCACAGACAGTCACCCGGAGGAAACCCACGCAGACACAGGGAGAACACACCACACTCCTCTCAGACCCAGGACTCGAACCCTCAACCTCCAGGTCCCTGGAGATGTTTGACTGCGACACCTACCTGCTGCACCACCATGCCGCCACCTTAAAATTAAAGCTTCAAAATCATTGTGATGCTCCACTGTCCTGTAATAAGGAGGATAGTAACTAATTGTTATATAAGAAACTATAGCATTCATAGATTTTGGTATCTTCTGGGGGTCCTGGAACCAGTTTCCTGTGGATCCACCTGTTTAGCCTAATTTAGGTGACATACCTCATAGAATTGTTCATTATTCTGAGATATTTGTGGACTGATATTTAAAATACTATTTTAAAAGGGCCATCATATAAAAGTGTATTTTGTGTTTACTACTTGTTTATGATTGTGAGCTTGAAAAGAGATGAGGGTTGTGCTTTATTTCTCATTTCTATTTCTATTTCTACTCCGAAGATGGGCAGTATTGGCTTATTTTGGCGGTTACAGGTTACGTAAGGTGGAACTGACTCCAAATTTGGGAGACTGCTAACTGCATGAAAGTAAACACAGACAGAATGTCAAACTTGAGATGTTTTTCTGTGGTAAACCAGTCAGTAAAAACTTTCAGACAAGTTCAAATTCAGCGACGTACAAGCAACAGTCTGTTTCTTACTCAAACATACCATTCCACCTTAAATGGAGTGGGGGCTTTGTTTTGCTGTGAGAACAATAGCTCCCCTGGAATCATCTACATTGCCTTTAACACACTTGATCTCAGAAGAACCACTGTACGAGCAGGCATCCAGAAACTTCTGGCTATACGGTATACATAAGAGGACTAGCTATGTCTTCCCTATAGGCCGAACCCCCTGCACTCACCAACCCTGGCAGCAGCATCCAGCTAGAACCAGTTTCCTTGGCACATCTCGTGACCTTTCTGTTCTCCTAAGAGGTAAACAAGCTCCTATCTTCCCCAGCCGCCTGGGCCCTGCCCCTCCCACCCCGCTCACTCTGAAACTGGATCCAGGTATGTCTGTATGACACAGGCCCAGGCAGCAGCTGTGGCTGGTCTTCGTCTTAAACATAGGGTAAATAATTCTTCTGAAAAGTACCACCAATGTGGCTGTAAATATGTTTGCTAGGCCACGTTCTCCATCAGGTGTTTCTGTTACTGGCTCTACATGCCACTACGGACCAGACCAGGACTTAAGGCTTTTTATAATAAGTATGAAGATAATTTCCAATCAACACTAACATTAAGTACTAGCTAAATATTGTTCAGAGTCATGGGAAAATATCAGAAAACAGATGCTTCCCACTGAGCCATCTTCATCTGCAAGTGTCTCACCTATCTGCTCAGGGACTGACTGATGAGACTGGACTTTTACTGAAATTAGGACGGCTCCCTGTCCATCTGCATCGCGCTGTATTTTATTTGTTACTTAACACACCCATAATCTTAACATATTATAGACTGTATACTCAGTGTCATTCGATAGATCTTCATTCACAAATGCTCTTGGTTTATACACTGCTCTCTGTTGGGGTTTTTGTTCACGTCAGTGGTTCTTCCTCATGCTCTGAGGGACATCTTCCTTGACTCAGCGGCACTCGCTTGAGGATAGGAACCTGAACTCTGTAAAGCGGCTTTGGGACAATGACAGTTGTAAATAAAGCTTCATGAATAACTTTGAATCAGATTGAACTGTAAATGATATAACGACATGTTTTCGGTTTAATAAGGTCATTTCCCCGTATTGGATTGAGCTCTAAAATGCACAATTGTTCTGAGAACACAGTTCTTCTTCTGTGTTCCCCAGGAAGTGCTTCTTGGCAGCTCCACGTCCTTTCAGATCCATAGTGTCGATGTTTCAGATGAATAACAGGAATGACTACTTCTTCATTCGCTGCGTTTTCAAGAACAGATATTTCCTGGTGTATACACTGATCATATTTCATGACATCAGCATAATTTGTGAATGGAAAGTATCCTCTGTGGCTATCTGACACGACCTGTGAAGTCTCTTTCCAATATTGTTGGCCCCGTGCACAACTGAGATTGGCCAAACCCCATAATGCCAACAAGACCCTATACTCCAGACATTGCTTTGTCAGCTGAATGTGAATTGTAACACATGCCTGTGATTCACACACTTCACACTCTGACAGAAATAGTCCAACAGCCGGTGGTGTACTTTGAAGTGCCAACTTTCCATAAACTTCCCCTCCCTGGTTGATCTTGTTCATATTTGCTGGTCGGTGAGTTGTCTGAAACGAGCACAATGCTGTCCACTAAGGCAGTATTCTGAGGGAGGAAGGCGTAGTTGTGTCTGAAATCAGTGCTTGTATAAATGCTGCCTGCTTCCTGCTCCAATATTTTCAAGGTTGTAATTAATTTGGCCTCTTTTAAAGCCTGTCTTTAATGCGACTCAATTACAGACACCAACAGAAAGTCATCCAGGCTGCAGCGTTCTGTTTCAGAAACTGCCTACAATTAACTATTT